>NC_089256.1:96760451-96944567 GCF_963930625.1 Muntiacus reevesi
TTCCCAAAAAGATTGTAGGAGGATTTCATTTTCCGTATATTCTTTGCAGATATTTTATTTTATTTATTCATTTAATCTTTATTCTTTGTAGAACATTTTGATGATGGCTACTGTGACCAGCGTGAGGTGATACTTTATTGTAGTTTTGATTGGCATTGATTTAATAATTATTTGTGTGGACTATCTATCCATGTGCTTTTATTATTTTATACTTTGTGAGTACAATTTATCTCTTGAAACTGGCCTCTTGAAACTTGGCCCTGTTTGGAATTCTTTTCTGATGAAACACCCCAGGACGTTTCTTGAGGGCAGATGTAATTTAAAGCCCTGTCAAACTTGTGACTCTTTAGAGCCCATCAGCACCTGTTTTATAGCTTCCCTGCTCACTCGGTGGTGAAAGAATCCACCTACAATGCAGGAGACTTTCAGGAGACCTGGGCTCAATCCTTGGGTTGGGAAGATTCCCTAAAGAAGGAAATGGCAAACCACTCCAGTATTCTTGCCTGGAGAACACCATGGGCATCCTTTGTCCTGGCAGGCTACAGTCCATGGAGTTGCAAAGAGTCGAACACAACTGAGCAACTAAACAACAAAAACCAAACCAGTTTTGACATGTAAATATTGATCTGTACCAGCTAATTACTCCACCCACCCCCTGCCACCTTCCCATTTTGGTAAGCCTAAGTTTCTGAGTCTGTGAATCTGTTTGCCTTTTGTAATGACACTCATTTGTATCCATTTATAGATTCCACAGAAGTGATACTCTCTATTATCTATCTTTCCCTTTCTCAATTGTTTCACTTAGTTTGATCACCTCTAGTTTCTTCCCTGTAACTGGAAATGGCATTATTTCATCCTTCTTTATGTCTGAGCCATATTGCATTGTGTATATGTACCTCATTTTCTGTATCCATTCCTCTGTCCTTGTGCACTTAAGTTGCTGCCCTGTCTTGGCTCTTGTACCTAGTGCTGCCATGATTTTTGGAGTGCTGGTGTCTATTAAAATTTTGCTTTTTATTCTGTATCTACTTCTAGGTATTGGATTTCTGGGTCACTGGGTGCTTCTGTGCTTAGGTATTAAAAGAACCTCCATAATGTTCTACCTAATGGGTGTACCAATTTACATTCCCACCAACAGTGTAGGAGGGTTTCTTTTACACCCTCTGCAGAATTTATTGTTGTAGGTTTTTGATGTGGCTATTCTGACCAATGTGAGGTGATACATCATGGTACACTTGATTTGCCTTTCTCAAAGAACTAGTGATGCTGAGCATCTTTTCATGTGCTTTATCACCATCTCTATGACCTCTTTGGATAAACATGCATTTAGATCCTTGGCTGATTTTTTTTTTGGTGAGTTTTTTTTTTTTTTTTTTTAAATTGAGCTGTACTAATAATTTGTATGTGTTGAAGAGAAAGTTCTTGTGAAAACCCTGAATATTCATTGGAAGGACTGAAGCTCCAATCTTTTGGCCACCTGATGCAAAGAGTTGACTCATTGGAAAAGACCCTGATGCTGGGAAAGATTGAGGACAGGAGGAGACGTGGGCAGCAGAGGATGAGATGTTTGGATGGCTTTGCCCACTCAACAGACATGAGTTTGAGCAAACTCCCAGAGATAGTCAGGCACAGCGAGGCCTGGCATGCTGCAGTCCATGGGGTCACAAAGAGTCAGGCAAGACTTAGCAACTGAACAACTACATAAACCTGAATACTCCTGAATATTAACTGCCTAGCAGTTCAGCTGACATTTAATATTCAGTTGTCCAGTATGAAAAGACAAAAAGATATGACACTGAAAGATGAATTCCCCTGGTTGGTAGGTGCCCAATATGCTACCGGAGAAGAGGGAAGAAATAAATCCAGAAGGAATGAAAAGATTAAGTCAAAACGGAAAGAGTTGTGGGTGTGTATGGTGGTATAAGTAAAGTTTGATGCTGTAAAGAGCAATATTGCATAGGAATGTGGGATGTTAGGTCTATGAATCCAGGTAATTTAGAAGTGGTCAAGAAGAAGATAGCAAGAGTGAACATTGACATTTGAGGAATAAGTGAACTAAGATGTGTGGGTTAGGGTTAGGGTTAGAATGTGGTCCACTGGAGAAGGGAATGGTAAACCACTTCAGTATTCTTGCCTTGAGAACCCCATAAACAGTGTGAAAAGGCAAAAAGATAAGACACTGAATGATGAACTCCCCAGGTGGGTAGGTGCCCAATATGTTACTGGAGATGAGTGGAGAAATACCTCCAGAAAGAATGAAGGGATGGAGCCAAAGCAAAAACAACTCCCAGTTGTGGATGAGACTGCTGATAGAAGCAAGTTTCGATGCTATAAATAGCAATATTGCATAGGAACCTGGAATGTCAAGTCCATCAGTCAAGTCAAATTGGAAGTGGTTACACAGGAGATGACAAGAGTGAACATCGACTTTCTAGGAATCAGCAAACTAAGGGGGACTCGAATGGGTGAATTTAACACAGATGACCATTATATCTACAACTGTGGGCAGGAATCCCTTAGAAGAAATGGAGTAGCCATCATAGTCAACAAACGAGTCTGATATGCAGTAATTGGACGCAATCTCATAAACAACAGAATGCTCCCTGTTAGTTTCCAGGGCAAACCATTCAATATCACAGTAATCCAAGTCTATGCCCCAACCAGTAATGCTGAAGAAGCTGAAGTTGAACAGTGTTATGAAGACCTACAAGACCTTCTAGAACAAACACCCAAAAAAGTTGTCCTTTTCATTAAAGGGGACTGGAATGCAAAAGTAGGAAGTCAAGAAACACCTGGAGTAAGAGGAAACTTTGGCCTTGGAGTACAGAATGAAGCAGGGCAAAGGTTAATAGAGTTCTGCCAGGAAAATGCACTGGTCATAGCAAACACCCTCTTCCAACAACACAAGAGAAGACTCTACACATGGACATCAACAGATGGATGACACCGAAATCGGGTTGATTATATTCTTTGCAGCCAAAGATGGAGAAGCTCTATACAGTCAGCAAAAACAAGACCAGGAGCCAACTATGGCTCAGATCATGAACTCCTTCTTGCCAAATTCAGAGTGAAATGGAAGAAAATAGGGAAAACCACTAGATCATTCAGGTATGACCTAAATCGTATCCCTTATGACTATACAGTGGAAGAGAGAAATAGATTTAAGGGGCTAGATCTGATAGACAGAGTGCCTGATGAACTGTGGATGGAGCTTCATGGCATTGTAGAGGAGACAGAAATCAAGACCATCCTCAAAAATACAGAAAAGAAAAAGAAATACAAAAAATCAAAATGGTTGTCTGAGGAGGCCTTACAAATAGCTGTCAAAAGAGGGAAGTGAAAAGCAAAGGAGAAAAGGAAAGATATACCCCCTTGAATGCAGAGTTCCAAAGAGGAGCAGGGAGAGATAAGAAAGGCTTCCTCAGTGATCAGTGGAAAGAAATGGAGAAAAACAATAGAATGGGAAAGACTAGAAATCTCTTCAAGAAAATCAGAGATACCAAGGGAACATTTTATGCAAAGATGGGCTCAATAAAGGACAGAAATGGTAGGGACCTAACAGAAGCAGAAGATATTAAGAAGAGGTGACAAGAAAACACAGAATAACTGTACAAAAAAGATCTTCATGACCCAGATAATCATGATAGTGTGATCACTCACCTAGAGCCAGACATCCTGGAATGTGAAATCAAGTGGGCCTTAGGAAGCATCACTATGATCAAAGCTAGTGGATGTGATGGAATTCCAGTTGATCTATTTCAAATCCTAAAAGATGATGCTGTGAAAGTGCTGCACTCAATATGCCAGCAAATTTGGAAAACTCAGCAGTGGTCACAGGACTGGAAAAGGTCAGTTTTCATTCCAATCCCAAAGAAAGGCAATCCCAGAGAATGCTCACACTACTCTACAATTGCACTCATATCACACGCTAGTAAAGTGATGCTTAAAATTCTCCAAGCTATGCTTCAGCAAGACATAAACCATGAACTTCCAGATGTTCAAGCTGGTTTTAGACAAGGCAGAGGAACCACAGATCAAATTGCCAACATCTGCTGGATCATAAAAAAAGGAAGAGAGTTCCAGAAAAACATCTATTTCTGCTTTATTAACTATGCCAAAGCCTTTGACTGTTTGGGTCACAATAAACTGTGGAAAATTCTGAAAGTGATGGGAATACCAGACCACCTGATCTGTCTCTTGAGAAACCTGTATGCAGGTCAGGAAGCAAGAGTTAGAACTGGACATGGAACAACTGGTTCTATGGTTCCAAATAGAAATAGGTTCCAAATAGAAATAGGTTCCAAATAGACTGGATCCAAATAGAAAAAGGAGTACGTCAAGGCTGTATATTATCACCCTGCTTATTTAACTTATATGCAGAGTACATCATAAGAAATGCTGGGCTGGAGGAAGCACAAGCTGGAATCAAGATTGCCCGAAGTAATATCAATAACCTCAGATATGCAGATGACACCACCCTTATGGCAGAAAGAGAAGAAGAACCAAAGAACCTCTTGATGAAAGTGAAAGAGGAGAGGGAAAATATTGGCTTAAAGCTTTACATTAAGAAAGCTAAGATCATGGCATCCAGTCCCATCACTTCATGTTAAATAGATGGGGAAACAGTGGAAACAATGGCTGACTTTATTTTTCTGGGCTCCAAAATCACTGCACATGGTGATTACAGCCATGAAATTAAAAGACACTTGCTTCTTGGAAGGAAAGTTATGAGCAATCTAGACAGCATAATAAAGAGCAGAGACATTACTTTATCATCAAAGGTCTGTCTCATCAAGTGTATTCTTTTCCCAGTGGTCATGTATAGATGTGAGTATTGGACTATAAAGGAGACTGAGAACAGAAGAACTGATGCTTTTGAACTGTGGTGTTGGAGAAGATGCCTGAGATTCCCTTGGACCACAAGGAGATCCAACCAGTCCATCCTAATGGAGATGCGTCCTGGATGTTCATTGGAAGGACTGATGTTGAAGCTGAAACTTCAATACTTTGGTCACCTGATGTGAAGAGCTGACTTATTTGAAAAGACCCTGATGATGGGAGGGATTGATGGCAGGAGGATAAGGGGACGACAGAGGATGAGATGGTTGGACGGCATCACCGACTTGATGGACATGGGTTTGGGTGGACTCCGGTAGTTGGTGATGGACTGGGAGGTGTGGTTTACTGCCTATTTTTTCACCTATAACTTAACCTCAACAAAGTGATATAATATTTTACTAATATTTCATAAATAGGAAAAGAACTCATGGTTATGATTTTGGTTTGAAATCAGTAGTTGGGGGTTCCTTCCTTATTTATTTTAAAATGATGTGCATAGGTTCTTTGAGTGTGTGATATGGTTGGTCTACTGTTAAGACCTCGTCTTGATGCAAATGCTTCTCAGGTAATAAGAATTATTGGTATTACTGTGGTTAAAGAAATTAATGGACCTATGGATGAAATAGTATTTCATACTGTGTATGCATCTGGGTGGTCAGAATATTGTTGTGGTATTCCAAACAGGCCCAGAAAGTGTTTTTGAAAAAGGTTATGTTAACATCTACAGATACATTTATGAAATGAATTTTTGCTTATGTAAAGTTTGAGTATAACCTGAGAATAATGAGATTCAGTGCAGAAAGCCCCTTATAATAGAAATCTCCCACTCGAAGTACATAATGCAACTATGTAACTGCATAGTATATATCATGAAGAAACTATCTGAAGATGAATTAGCCAGGAAAATTCCCGTTAACCCTCTGACTGTGAAAAGAAATATAAAACCTAGGACTCACATTATAGCTGGGGATCACTTAATGTTACTGTCATGAGGCATTGCTAATCAACTGAACATTTGTACTCTTGTTGGCCTGGTAATAATTACAGTGGCTGATGTGAAATAGGCTTGTGTGTCAACATACATCCTTACTGTGAATATATGATGTTCTCATACAATAAATACTAAGAATCCAGTTGACACTATAGCTCAGACCATTCCCATGCACCTGAAAGTTTCTTTTTCCCTAAGGAATAGGTTCCAATATGTGAAAATCATCCTAAATCCTGGCAAAATCAAAATATATACTTCAGAGTATCTGAAAAATCAGATCAATGTTGATACAGTATTGGGTCCTCTCCTCCTTCAGGATCAAAGAAAGCTGTATTTAGATTTCAGTCTGTTAATAGCCTAGTAAAAATATCAGCTGCCAATACAGGTAGTGATAGTAATATGGCTGTGATTAGGACTAACCACATGAATAACAGTGTTTTATATTTGGCTATGGCAGGGCTTTATATTAATAGTTGTAGTAATAAAATTGATAACACCTAATATAGAAGAAACACCTGTAAGGTGTAGAGGAAAAATAGTAAAGTCTACTTAAGCTCCAGCATGAGCTAGATTTCTGGCTAAAGGTGTAGGCAGCTCAGCCTGTGCCAGTGCCTGCTTCAGCTATTGGTGATGCAAGCAGTTAAGAGGAAAGAGGGAGGGGGAAGTCAAAGCTTATTTATTCAGGGAAAAGCTATGTCATTAGCTCCAGCTATTAGGGAAACTAATCAGTTACCAAAGCCTCCAATCATAATAGGAAGTACTATAATGAAAATTATTACAAATGCATGAGCTGTTACAATTACATTATATATTTGGCCGTTTCCAAGTCGAGAACCAGGTTGGCCCAACCCAGCACAGATTAACAACCTTGGGGCTGTGCCTACTGTTGCCAGCCAAAATCTTGACCTTCTTTGCCCACTGATGCTGAACGAAAAATATGGAGACCGGGCTTGGAGGAAATAGAAAGGTGACTTTTATTCTTAGCTGGCAGAGAGGAGAAATGCAGTAGGCTTATGCCTCGAGAGCTGTACCCTGCCCCCCATGAGGAATCTAGGGGCTTATAGAAGCCAAGAGCTCACAGTCAGGAATCAGTTATGAAGAACAAAGGGAATAAGATCTTGATTTCTTCCTTTTGCATTGTTTCAAAGACAGTAGGAGACTGACGTCAATAACCCAGTAACTGAGTCTGGCATTCGGTGACCCTGTGGCCTTCTTTCTGATATGTAACTACAAGGGGGAGAGTGCTCTGAGGGTAAACAGCAGATGGGGATATATTTAGCGCAGAGTCAAAGGAAAATAGGTGCCAAGTGTAGCTTCTGCAGAGTTTAGGGACAGAAAAGCAAACTTAGTCACAGACATTCAGCGTGAGGTGCAGTTACAGGAAAGAGAAAAGTTAGGGATGTTCAGGCCTGCTCACTCTTCTCTTTATCTTGTTTGTTGTCAGAAAAGAAAGGAGAGAAACTCATTCCTCCTTTTTCCCTTTCACTGCAACACTGCCTTCCCAGCTCACGCACCAAATAGAAAGTATACAGTACTGATATCTTTACGGTTAGTTGAATATAATAGGCAGTTAATGAACATAGGCAGAATGGCTGAGTAAGCTTTAGACTGTAAATCTAAAGACAGGGGTTTAATCCACTTTTTCTTTCTATTAAGTTCTGGGATGAATATTTCACGTTGAATTGAAAATTCAAAAAACCGGTTCAATTTGCTGGGACTTACACCGCGTTTTTAAATTTCTTTTTTCGTTTTGCAATAGAAGTAGGTTGAAGTCAGTTGACCAGGGTATTTAGCTGTTAACTAAAAGTTCATGGGGTTATAGCCCACCAATCTAGAGAGGGTTCAGCTTGAAGTGACTGGTTTTCATTCAAGTGATGTAAGATATAATCTTGCAAACCTTATGAACAGGAATTAAGTAAATTATACTTGCTCAGGGCTTTGAAGTATAAGGAACACCCCTGTAGTACAGTAATTTTCCTGTAGTTCATACAATAAAGAATCTGCTTCCAATGCAGGAGACCTGGGTTCCATCCATGGATCGGGAAGATCCTCTGGAGAATAGAATGGCAATCCACTCCAGGATTCTTGCCTGGAGAATCCCATGGACAGAGGAGCCTGGTGGGCTACAGTCTATGGGATCACAAAGAGTTGGTCATGACTGAGTGACTAAGCCCACAGCACACAGGGCATTGAAGGCTCTTGGTCTAGTTAACCTAAATTCCTATTCCAGTACTGAGAGAATTGGTGTTATGGGTAGAAATAGTGTGGCTATTGCAGTTATTGTGGACAGGAATGTCATTTGTTTCATAAGGCTCTTGATCTATTTAACCTAAATTCCTATGCCAGTACTGAGAGTATTGGTGTTATGGGTAGAAATATTGTAGCTATTACAGTTGTTGTGGATAGGAGTGTTATTTGTTTCATCATGTAGAATCATCATGTTTTCTCTGTTATTTGCGGAGAGGAATAAGGCTAGTGCCATGGAGTGTGTGAGTCACATGTTGAAGTACAGTAGTGCCATGATTGCTATTACTGTTGGTAAAGCAATGTTTTTTTTGGTTGTTGTTATTTTTTCAATAATTATTCATTTGGGTCTGAATCTTAATAGTGGTGCCAGGCCTCCTATTGATAATAGAATGATGAGGATAAGGGTTGTTATGATTGGTACTTTGTTGCATGTATGTGATAATGATAATGTGGTGGTGGTGGAGTTGGTTATGAACATTCTGAATATGGTGGAAGTTAAGATAATATAACCAGGTGTTATGATTGGTACTTTGTTGCATGTATGTGATAATGATAATGTGGTGGTGGTGGAGTTGGTTATGAACATTCTGAATATGGTGGAAGTTAAGATAATATAACCAGGTTTAGTACTGTCAGTACTCTTGCCTGGAAAATTCCATGGACGGAGGAGCCTTGTATGCTGCAATCCATGGGGTTGCTAAGAGTCGGATACGACTGAGCAACTTCACTTTCACTTTTCACTTTCATGCATTGGAGAACGAAATGGCAATTCACTCCAGTGTTCTTGCCTGGAGAATCCCAGAGATGGCAGAGCCATCTATGGGATTGCAGAGTCGGACACAACTGAAGCAACTTAGCAGCAGTGCCAGCAACCAGGTTTAGTACTGCCAGAGTGGGATTACATAATAGGATGGCAGTTATGCATCCTATGTGGGCCGTTGATGACTGTGCTGAGATTTTGCATACTGCATCTGATTTCACCGTCCTCAGTCTCCAATTACAATGGATAATGTGGATATAGCTTGTTTCACCTTGGGCTTCCCTGGTGGCTCAGATGATAGAGAATCTGCCTGCAATGTGGAAGACCTGGGTTTGATCCCTGGCTTGGGAAGATCCCCTAGAGGAGAGCATGGCAACCAACTCCAGTGTTCTTGCCTGGAGAATGCCCACAGCAGAAGAGCCTGGTGGGATACAGTCCCTGGGGTCAAAAAGATTCAGACACGACTGAGCGACTAAGCCCAGCACACAGTACACTATTAAATTTATTGATGGTGAAATTTGGTATAGCACAGACATGGGTGCAAGTTTTTGTCATGTTCATAGGATGAAGCCAGATGTTAGTAAAATGTCTTGTATACCTTCTGGAACTCCAATGTGAAATGCAGATATTTCCAGTTTTATTCATAAGGGTATTGTTATTAATATGGATGCTGTTGGATTAAATAGTTTTGTGACAGTCCATTGGCCTGAGAATAATAAACAATGACAGTTATCATGAGTAATATTGATGTGGTGGATTGTGTCAAGTATTTAGTTGATGCTTCTGTTGCTCCTGGATTGAATTTACTTATTTTGATGACGATAATGCCTAATATATTTATTTCAAAGCCAAATCAGATAAGTAATCAATGGAGATAATTATTATGACAATAAATCCTGAGAAAATAGTTGATAGGATAATGATAAAGATGATGGGACTTATTAATACAGAAAGGGTATACATGAACATTTTTGCGGTACAGGCCCAAGAGTTTAGATAACTGACCTTACTTATAAAATGTGGTATAATTTGGTAGCACAAAGAACTTTGGATTCTTAGGGGTATATTCAATTCCTATAATTCTAGATATAAGAGGATATAAATCTCTATTATTTACTCCTTCAAAGTAACTCTAGTCAGACACATTTCATATGCTTGTGGAAGAATACTTGACAATAGGATGGATAAGGATATGTGTGATATGCATAGGGCTTAGTGTTAGGGATAGAAAATATTTGAGAGTAAATGTATTCATTTGTCATATTGGAATCAGGGATCTAATGCTCAAATTGATAGGAAGGAGACTGTTAATAACAGTGATTTGGTTCAGTTCAGTTGCTCAGTCCTGCCCGACTCTTTGTGACCCCATGGACTGCAGCATTCCAGGCCTCGCTGTCCATCAGCAACTCCTGGAGTCCACCAAAACCCATGTCCATTGAGTCGGTGATGCCATCTCACCATCTCATCCTCTGTCATCCCCTTCTCCTCCTGCCTTGAATCCATCCCAGCCTAAGGGTCTTTTCAAATAAGGCAGCTCTTCACATCAGGTGGCCAAAGTTTTGGAGTTTCAGCTTTAGCATCAGTCCTTCCAATTAATATTCAGGACTGATTTCCTTTAGCATGGATTGGTTGGATCTCCTTGGAGTCCAAGGGATTCTCAACACTTCTCCAACACCACAGTTCAATAGCATCCATTCTTCAGTGCTCAGCTTTCTTTATAGTCCAACTTTCACATCTATACATGACTACTGGAAAAATCATAGCTTTAACTAGACAGATCTTTGTCAACAAAGTAATGTCTGTGCTTTTTAATATGCTGTCTAGGTTAATCATAACTTTTCTTTCAAGGAGCAAGCCTATTTTAATTTCATGACTGCAGTCCCCATCTGCAGTGATTTTCAGTTCAGTTCAGTTCAGTTGCTCAGTCGTGTCTGACTCTTTGCGACCCTATGAACCTCAGCACACTAGGCTTCCCTGTCTATCACCAACTCCAGGAGTTTACCCAAACCCATGTCCATCGAGTCAGTGATGCCATCCAACCATCTCATAATCTGTCATTCTCTTCTCGTCCTGTCATCAATCTTTCTCAGCATCAGGGTCTTTTCAAATGAGTCAGCTCTTCGCATCAGGTGGCCAAAGTATTGGAGTTTCAGCTTCATCATCAGTCTTCCAGTGAATATTCAAGGCTGATCTCCTTTAGGATGGACTGGTTGGATCTTCTTGTGGTCCAAGGGACTCTCAAGAATCTCGTCCAACACCACAGTTCAAAAGCATCCATTCTTTGGCACTCAGCTTTCTTTATAGTCCAACTCTCACATCTATACATGACTACTGGAAAAACCATGGCTTTGACGAGACGGACCTTTGTTGGCAAAGTAATGTCACTGCTTTTTCATATGCCGTCTAGGTGTGTCAGTTTTTTTTTTTTCAAATAGTAATCATCTTTTAATTTCATGGCTGCAGTCACCATCTGCAGTGATTTTGGAGCCCCCCAAAATAGTCTGCCACTGTTTCATTGTTTCCCCATCTATTTGCCATGAAGTGATGGGACCAGATGCCATGATCTTAGTTTTCTGAATGTTGAGTTTTAAGCCAACTTTTTCACTCTCCTCTTTCACATTCATCAAGAGGCTCTTTAGTTCTACTTCACTTTTTGCCATAAGGGTGGTGTCATCTGCATATCTGAGATTATTGATATTGCTCCTGGCAATCTTGATTCCAACTTGTGCTTTTTTTTTTCCAAAGAGGGTTTGCTTTTACCAGTACATTCACTTGGCAGAACTCTATTATCCTTTGCCTTGCTTCATTCTGTACTCCAAACCCAAATTTGCCTGTTACTCCAGGTGTTTCTTGACTTCCTTCTTTTGCATTCCAGTTTTGCATGTCTTCATAGAACTGTTCAACTTCATCTTCTTCAGGAAAACTGGTCAGGGCATAGCCTTGGATTACTGTGATATTGAATGGTTTGCCTTGTAAATGAACAGAAATCATCTGTTGTTTTTGAGACTGCATCCAAGTACTGCATTTCAGATTCTCTTGTTGACTATGATGTCTTCTCCATTTCTTCTAAGGGATTCATGACCACAGTAGTAGATAGAATGGTTTCAATAATACATGAACTGTGAACATCGAGCTGGTTTTAGAAAAGGCAGAGGAACCAGAGATCAGATTTCCAACATCCACTGGATCTTTGAAAAAGCAAGAGATTTCCAGAAAAACATCTATTTCTGCTTTATTGACTATGCCAAAGCCTTTAACTGTGGATCACAATAAATTGTGGAAATTTCTGAAAGAGATGGGAATGCCAGACCACCTGACCTGCCTCTCGAGAAACCTGTATGCAGGTCAGGAAGCAACTGTTAGAACTGGACATGGAACAACAGACTGGTTCCAAATATGACAGGAGTATGTCAAGGCTGTATATTGTCAGCCTGCTTATTTAACTTATATGCAGAGTATTTCATGAGAAATGCTGGGCTGGAGGAAGCTCAAGATGGAATCGAGATTGCCGGAAGCAATAACAATAACCTCAGAGATGTGGATGACACCACCGTTATGGCAGAAAGTGAAGTAGAACTAAAGAGCCTCTTGATGAAACTGAAAGAAGAGAGTGAAAAAGTTTGGTTAAAGGTCAATATTTAGAGGAAAGGCAATGGCACCCCACTCCAGTACTCTTGCCTGGAAAATTCCATGGTTGGAGGAGCCTGGTAGGCTGCAGTCCATGGGGTCACGAAGAGTTGGACACGACTGAGCAACTTCACTTTCACTTTTCACTTTCATTCATTGGAGAAGGAAATGGCAACCCACTCCAGTGTTCTTGCCTGGAAAATCCCAGCGATGGGGGAGCCTGGTGGGCTTCTGTCTACGGGGTTGCACAGAGTCGGACACAACTGAAGCCGACTTAGCAGGAGCAGCAGCAGCAACATTCAGAAAACAATGATCATAGCATCTGGTCCCATCACTTCATGGCAAATAGATGGAGAAACAGTGGAAACAGTGGCTGACTATATTTTCTTGTGCTCCAAAATCACTGCAGATGGTGATTGCAGCCATGAAATAAAATGACGCTTACTGCTTTTAAGAAAAGTTATGACCAACCTAGACAGCATGTTAAAAAGGAGAGACATTACTTTGCCAACAAAGATCCGTCTAGTCAAGGGTATTGTTTTTCCAGTAATCCTGCATGGATGTGAGAGCTGGACTATAAAGAAAGCTGAGTACTGAAGAATTGATGCTTTTGAACTGTGGTGTTTGAGAAGACTCTTGATAGTACCTTGGACTGCAAGGAGATCCAACCAGTCCATCCTAAACATAATCAGTCCTGAATATTCATTGGATGGACTGATGTTGAAGCTGAAACTCCAATATTTTGGCCACCTGATGCGAAGAACTGACTGACTGGAAAAGACCCTGATGCTGAGAAAGATTGAAGGCAGGAGGAGAAGGGGACAAGAGAGGATGAGATGGTTGGATGGCATCACCAACTCAATGGACATGAATTTGAGTGAACTCCGGGAGTTGGTGATGGACTGGGAGGCCTGGTGTGCTGGATTCCATGGGGTTGCAAAGAGTCGGGCACGACTGAGCGACTGAACTGACAGACTGATGTTTCTGTTATATGCTGGAGCAGGTGCGTTGCACTCGAGTGACTCTGAGGTTATACCCCACATCCAGGGGCAAGGGATAAGCCCCAAAAAGATGGTACAAGGGGCAAAATCACATATAGAATCAAACCCCACACGTGCCAGAGACACTCAGAGGGCTCAAACCCACCCTGTGCACAGCAGGACCTCAGCCACACAGAGACTGAGACAGAGCTGTGTCTGGGTGTGTCCTGAGGAATACGGGTCAGCAGTGGACTGCCGCAGGAACAGGCACTCTGCGTGCAGCAGACCTGGGTATGGGATAAGCCCTCTTGGAGAAGTTCACCGTTAACCCACCACAGAGCCACCAGAATGTCCACAGAACTGGGGAAACAGAATCTTGGAGGGCACAGCAGAACCTAGTGCACACCAGGACCCAGGAGAAAGGAGCAGTGACCCACAGGAGGCTGACCAAGATGTGCCCGTGAGTGTCCAGGGGTCTCTGCTGGAGGCGTGGGTTGGTGCTGGCCTGCTGCAGGGTTGGTGCACTGACTGTAGCAGGGCCTGCATGGCATCTTTAGAAGGAGGTCGCCATTATCTTCATCGCCTCCACCATAGTTTGACCTCAGGTCAAAAGCAGAGAGGGAACACAGCCTCACTCTTCAACAGAAAATTGGATTTCCATCAGAGGGCAGACAGACTGAAAACCACAATCACAGAAAACTAACCAATCTGATCACATGGACCACAGTCTGGTCTCACTCAATGAAACTATGAAACATGCTGTGTAGAGCCAGCCAAGATGAATGGGTCATTGTGGAGATCTCCGACAAAACATGGGCCACTGGAGAAGGGAATGGCAAACCACTTCAGTATTCTTACTTTGAGAACCCCATGTGTAGTATGAAAAGGCAAAAAGTTAGGACACTGAAAGATAACCTCCCCAGGTTGGTAGGTGCCCAATATGCTTCTAGAGATCAGTGGAGAAATCTCTCCAGAAAGAATGAAGAGACAGAATCAAAGCAAAAGCAACACCCAGTTGTGGATGTGACTGGTGATGGAAGTAAAGTCCAACGCTGTAAGGAGCAATATAGCATAGGAACCTGGAATGTTAGGTCCATGAATCAAGGCAAATTATAAGTGGTCAAACAGGAGATAGCAAGAGTGAACATTGATATTTCAGGAATCAGCAAAATAAAATGAACTAGAATGGGTGAATATAAATCAGATGACCATTATATCTTTTGGGGAAGAATTTCTTAGAAGAAATGGAGTAGCCCTGATAGTCAACAAGAGTCCGATGCAGTACTTGGATGCAATCTCAAAAACGACAGAATGATCTCTGTTCATTTCCAAGGCGAACCATTCAATATCACAGTAATCCAAGTCTATGCCCCAACCAATCTGAAATTGAATGGTTCTATGAAGATCTACAAGACCCTCTAGAACTAACACCCCAAAAAGTTGTCCTTTTCATTAAAGGGGACTGGAATGCTAAAGTAGGAAATCAAGAAATACGTGGAGTAATGGGCAAATTTGGTCTTAGAGTAATAGAGTTTTGCCAAAAGAATGCATTCATCATAGCAAACACCCTCTTCCAACAACACAAGAGAAGACTCTACACATGGACATTACCAGATGGTCAATACTGAAATCAGATTGATGATATTCTTTGCAGCCAAAGATGGAGAAGCTCTATACAGTCAGCAGAAAGAAGACTGGGAGCTGACTGTGGCTCAGTCCATGAACTCCTTATTGCCAAATTCAGACTTAAATAGAAGAAAATAGGAAAAACCACTGGACCATTCAGGTATGACCTAAATCAAAACCCTTATAACTATATAGTGGACGTGACAAATAGATTCAAGGGATTATATCTGCTAGATAGAGTGCCTGAATAACTATGGATGGAGTTTCGTGACATTGTAGAGGAGGCAGTGATCAAGACCATCCCCAAGAAAAAGAAATGCAAAAAGACAAAATGGATGTCTGAGGAGGCCTTACAAATAGCTCTGAAAAGAAGAGAAGTGAAAGGCAAAGGAGAAAAAGAAAGATATACCCATTTGAATGCAAAGTTCCAAAGAAGAGCAAGGAGAGATAAGAAAGCCTTTCTCAGTGATCAATGCCAAGAAATAGAGGAAAGCAATAGAATGGGGAAAATTAGAGATCTGTTCAAGAAAATTAGAGATACCAAGGGAATATTTCATGCAAAGATGGGCTCAATAGGGGACAGGAATGGTAGGGACCTAACAGAAGCAGAAGATATTAAGAAGAGATGGCAAGAATACACAGAAGAACTGTACAAAAAAGATCTTCTGACCCAGATAATCACGATGATGTGATCACTCACCTAGAGCCAGACATCCTGGAATGTGAAATCAAGTGGGCTTAGGAAGCATCACTATGATCAAAGCTAGTGGATGTGATGGAATTCCAGTTGATCTATTTCAAATCCTAAAAGATGATGCTGTGAAAGTGCTGCACTCAATGTGCCAGCCAATTTATAAACCTTAGGAGTGGCCACAGGAGTGGAAAGGTCAGTTTTCATTCCAATCCCAAAGAAAGACAATGCCAAAGAATGTTCAAACTATGGTACATGCACTCATCTCACATGCTGGCAAAGTAATGGTCAAAATTCTCCAAGCCCGGCTTCAACAGAGGATGAACCGTGAACTTCCAGATGTTCAAGCTGGATTTAGGAAAGTCAGAGGATCCAGAGATGAAATTGCCAACAACCATTGGATCATCGAAAAAGCAAGATAATTCCAGAAAACCATTTACTTCTACTTTATTGACTATTCCATAAATTTGACTATGTGGATTACAACAACGTGTGGAAAATTTTTCAAGAGATGAGAATACCAGACCACCTGACCTGCCTCCTGAGATATCTGTATGCAGGTTAGGAAGCAACAGTTATAACTGGACATGGAACGCAGACTGGTTCCAAATAGGAAAAGGAGTACGTAAAGGCTGTATATTGTCACCCTTCTTATTTAACTTATATGCAGAGTACATCATGAGAAATGCTGGACTTGATGAAGCACAAGCTGGAAACGAGATTGCTGGGAGAAATATCAATAACCTCAGATATGCAGATGACATCATCCTTATGGCAGATAGTGAAGAAAAACTAAGGAAGCTCTTGATGAAAGTGAAAGAGGAGAGTGAAAAAGTTGACTTAAAACTCAACATTCAGAAAACTAAGATCATGGCATCTGGTCCCATCACTTCATGGCAAGTGGATGGGGAAGCAGTGGAAACAGTGGCTGACTTTATATTTTTGGGCACCAAAATCACTTCAGATGGTGACTGCAGCCATGAAATTCAAAGACACTTGCTCCTTGGAAGAAAAGAAAGAAAAGAAAAGAATACCTAGACGGCATACTAAAAAGCAGAGACATTACTTTGCTAACAAATGTCCATCTAGTCAAAACTATGGTTTTTCATGTATGTATGGGTGTGCGAGTTGGACTATATAGTAGTCATGTATGAATGTAAGAATTGGACTATAAGGAAAGCTGAGAGCTGAAGAATAGATGCTTTTGAACTGTGGTTTTGGAGAAGACGTTTGAGAGTCCCTTGGACAGCAGGGAGATCCAACCAGTCCATCCTAAAGGAAATCAGTACTGAATATCCATTGGAAGGACTGATGCTAAAGCTGAAACTCCAATACTTTGGCCACCTGATGTGAGGAAGTGACTCATTGGAAAAACCCTGATGCTGGGAATGATTGAAGGCAGGAGGAAAAAGGGGCGGCAGAGGATGAGAGGGTTAGATGGCATCACTGACTCCATGGGCATGAGTTTGAGCAAACTCCAGGAATTGGTGTTGGACAGGGAGGCCTGGCGTGCTGCAGTCCATGGGGTCACAAAGAGTCAGATATGACTGAATGACTTAACTGATGGTTTGGGTAGAGAAATTCATATGGTTAAAGCTAGGCTCAAGGCAAAGATAGGTTCAAGGATACGTACAGAAACTGAGGATATGGCTGGTCATAGGGCTTTTTTAATAAATAGTTTGACTGCATCACCAATAGTTTGGAGTAGGCTGTATGGCCCTACAACATTTGGGCCTTTTCAGAATTGTGTATAGCCTAGAACTTTTCATTTTACTAGTGTTAAAAATGTTATAGCTAGGAGGATGGGCATAATAACTATTAGAATATTATGAACAGTTTGTTAAGGATAGGATTTAAATCTCTGATCATACAGGTTCAAGTTTTATGCAGTTATCAGGTTCTGCCACCTTAAATAAGGCCTGTTTTTGGGTGAAAATGTTTACTTATCAATTAAGATAAAATTATTCATTATTTTAAGGCACTTATTTAAAGTTGGCTTATTTCTCTTGTCCTTTCATATTGGGAAAATTGTATAATAGATGGAAACCGACCTGAATGACTCTGATCTGAACTCAGATCATGTAGAACTTTAATTGTTGAACAAAACAAACCTTTAATACTGGTCACACCATTCGGGTGCCCTGATCCAACATCAAGGTTGTAAACACTGTTGTTAATATGAACTCTAAAATAGGACTGTGCTATTATCCCTAGGTTACTTGTTCCATTGATCAATTTCTTGGATCAATAAGTGATAATCTGATTTGACTGGGAGGTCTTGGCTTTAAGAGTCACTTGGAGGATATTTTGTTCTCCAAGGTCACCCCAATGAAAATCATTAGCTCATTAAAAGTTGCATTATCCCTTAATGATTTAAGTTTATTTAGGGGCTAATTAATTAACGTTCCGTAGGGCCTTCTCATCTCATTGGTTTTTTTCCGCTAACTTCATGGGAAGGTCAGTTTCACTGATGAGAAGTAAGAGTAAAACCCTTGTGTGGCTACTTATGCAAGTCCTTATTTAGAGAACCAATGATTAGGCTACATTTGCACAGTCAGGATACCACAGCTGTTTAACGATTGTCACTGGGCACGCAGTGCCTCTAATACTAGTGATGGTAGAGATGATGTTTTTGGTAAAGAGGCAGGGTTTATGTTTGCCGAGTTCTTCTTCCTCTTTTCATCTTTGCTTGAGTGAATGCCTCTGTTGGGTTAACAGTGCAATTAGTAATCTAATATTAAATTATTTTTATTTGCTGTTCCCCATCAAGGAGTAATACTAGTTGCTGACACAAACTTGTGCAAGGAGTCTTAGGGAGTTTTATTGTTTTCCTTTTCAGGTTTACAAGACCAGAAGCATGGATATACTATGAAGACTTCTCTTCATTTTAGATTATTTTAGGTAATGCTAGTTACTGGCATTGATAGTAGGATAAGGAAAAACATACAATAGATGCTAGTTGTCCAGTGATGATAAAGAGATGTTCTACTGGTTGTCCTCCAATTCATGTGAGTGTTAACAGGTTCGCTACTAGAATTCACAACAGGCACTGGCTGTGTGGTCAGAATGTCACGCTTTGTTGTTTGCATTTATGAAGCAATGGCATTAATACTAAGATTAGGATAGAAAATATTTGGGCTGAAGTTCTGCCTAGTTTGTTAGGGCTTGATCGTAGGACTGCATATGTGAATAAGAAGTATCATTCTGGCTTGATGTGTGAAGGTGTGTTGAGAGGTTTGCCAGGGTATAGCTATCTGGGTCTCTTAGTAGGTCAGGTGAAAATAGGACTAGTATTTTTAACCCCAGAACTAGTAGCAAGGCACCCAAGATGTCTTTAAAGGTATAATATAGATGAAATGGGATCTTGTCTATATCAGATGAAATTCCTACTGAGTTATTTGATCCTGTTTCATGGAGAGATAGTAAGTGGACTATAGTAAGTGCTACAATAAATGAGCTTGTAGAGAAGGGGAACCAACCATGTTACTAGTTGTCATAATTAATTGTTAATACAGAAATTACTTGTGGAAATTTAAATTATGCTGATGAGTAAGGTGATAAGGAAAGAGGAAATACAGTGTGATTAGCCCCTTTTGATCTGATACTAATATAGACATTTTTATTTGAATGAGGGAGGTGCTTTTTGGCAAAATACCCTCTCATCAGATTCAGTCTAGAAGGGGGATGCTGACTTTTGGATGGTTAAGTTTAAATAAGGGGTCAGGCAGTGGATGATAGTGGAAAAGTATCCTTGAATACATTTGAATAAGTGAACTTCAGGTTTTGTGTTACTGTTAGTTTTGAGTGCCAAGATGAAGCCTAGAATATTCAGGGCCAGGGCAGTTCTTTTGAAGTAGCAAAGTATGGTTATTTGTGGAACTGCTGTTGGGGGAATACTGTTGGAGATAATAAAGCCAGCAAAAATACTTCTAACAAGTAGGCATTTAATTGATTAGGATGGGGGTGTTCTTGTTAATGATAATCAGAGTGGAAAATTGAGGCCGTCCTAGTTGCATGAAGAAGATGGTGAGGATGCTGCAGACAGCTGTGAGTGAGGTGGCCGTTTGTGCAGGGGATCAGGCATTGGTATAAGGCATGTTCACAGTGTCAATATTTAGGTCTTTAGAGCAGAATCCAGTGAGGAAAGGCATTCCTGTCGATGCTAAGCTGCCAATGATAAGGACGGTTGTAGTAAAAGGCATAGCTTTAAACAGACCTCCTAATTGTTGAATATCTTGTTCATCATTTAGGTTGTGAATAATCTGGATTACATAAATAGAATGGCTTTGGAAAAGGCAAGAGCATTTTCTTGGAGAAAGTGGAATGCTGGTAGAGTTGGTTGATGCCAATTGTTACTATCATGAGGCCTAATTGACTGGACGTGGAGAAAGCAATGATGCTTTTTTTTTTTTTTTTTTTTAACATCATTCTGGGTAATGGCACATATTGCTGTAAATGTTGTGACAGCCCCTAGGCATAACGTAACTGATGGGGTATATTTATAGCTTTCTGTCAGAGGCTAGAAGTAGGAACATATCTGTTACTACTATTGTGCTTGAGTGGAGTAGGCCTGAGACTGATGTGGGCCCTCTATTGCTGAGGGTAATTATGGGTGTAGCCCAAATTGGCAAATTTTCCCATTGCTGCAAGTACTAAACCTAATATAGGTAAATTTTAATTAAGCTGAGCAAGAGAGTTCCAGGAAAACATCTATTTCTGCTTTATTGACTATATCAAAGCCTTTGACTGTGTGGATCACAATAAACTGTGAAAAATTCTGAAAGAGATGGGAATGCCAGACCTCCTGAGCTGCCTCTTGAGAAACCTGTATGCAGGTCAGGAAGCAACTGTTAGAACTGGACATGGAACAACAGACTGGTTCCAAATAGGAAAAGAAGTATGTCAAAGCTGTATATTGCCATCCTGTTTATTTAATTTATATGCAGAGTACATCATGAGAAATGCTGGGCTGGAGGAAGTACAAACTGGAATCAAGATTACCAGGAGAAATATCAGTAACCTCAGATATACAGATGACACCACCCTTATGGCAGAAAGTGAAGTAGAACTAAGAGCCTCTTGATGAAAGTGAAAGAGGAGAGTGAAAATGTTGGCTTAAAACTCAACATTCAGAAAACTAAGATCATGGCATCTGGACCTATCACTTCATGGCAAATAGATGGGGAAACAGTGGAAACAGGGCTCCAAAATCACTGCAGATGGTGATTGCAGCCATGAAATTAAAAGACTCTTGCTACTTGGAAGGAAAGTTATGAACAACCAAGGCAGCATATTAAAAAGCAGAGACATTACTTTGCCAACAAACGTCCATCTAGTTAAGGCTATCGTTTTTTCAGTAGTCATGTATGGATATGAGAGTTGGGCTATAAAGAAAGCTGAGCACTGAAGACTTGATGCTTTTGAACTGTGGTGTTGAAGAAGACTCTTGAGAGCCCCTTGGACTGCAAGGAGATCCAACCAGTCCATCTTAAAGGATATCAGTCCTAGATGATCATTGGAAGGACTGATGCTGAAGCTGAAACTCCAATACTTTGACCACCTGGTGCGAAGAGCTGACTCATTTGTAAAGACCCTGATGCTGGGAGGGATTGGGGGCAGGAAGAGAAGGGGATGGCAAAGGATGGGATGGTTGGATGGCATCACCAACTCAATGGACATGAGTTTGGCTAAACTCCGGGAGTTGGTGATGGACGAGGAGGCCTGGCGTGCTGAGGTTCATGGCGTCGCAAAAAGTTGGACACGACTGAGCTACTGAACTGAGCTGAGGATAAAAATTTGTTGTAAGTGTCATGCACTGAAGTTAAGTAAGAATCATACTGTTGTTTTAATAAAACCTGTATCAGCATAGGGTTTGGAGAAGGCAATGGCACCCCACTCTAGGACTCTTGCCTGGAAAATCCCATGAATGGAGGAGCCTGGTAGGCTGTGGTCCATGGGGTCGCGAAGAATCAGTCACGACAGAGTGACTTCACTTTCACTTTTCACTTTCATGCATTGGAGAAGGAAATGGCAACCCACTCCATTGTTGTTGCCCGAAGAATCCCAGGGACGGAGGAGCCTGGTGGGCTGCTGTCTATAGGGTTGCACAGAGTCGGACACGACTGAAGCGACTTAGCAGCAGCAGCAGCAGCACAGAGTCATACAAAACAGGTCCCCTGGCCCCGCTTTCCCACACCCACGCCCCCGTGCCCTGCATCCCCACATCCATGCAGCACAAGCCAGCAGTCTGCTTCCTCTTTCCAGTCAGTCTTTGGGCTTCGCTGAGGTGTTTTGGCCCTGGGGAAGGAAATGGCAACCCACTCCAGGATTCTTGCCTGGAACATCCCATGGACTGAGGGGCCTGGTGGGCTACAGTCCATGGGGTCGCAAAGAGTCGGACACAGCTGAGCGACTGAGGAGTTATACAAGATTGCCTGTAGTGCTGCCGTGTTTGCATCTGCCGTCCACACCCTCATCCAATGAGCAGGAAGGACATAATCCCTGCTCCTTCACAGCCAGTAAGTAATTGGAAGAGATTCTTAGTGGTAACAAGAATTAGTATTGTAACAAGGAAAAGGAGTGTTTGAAGAATCAGTTAATGTTGGGGTCTGAGTGAATGGATCATATTGAGAAGTCTATAATTGATCATATGACAAATAGGGCCACCAGCACACATTATTGAGAAATAATCTATTTTAGAACTGAATGACAGCTTAAGGGTTTGTAGTGTGATTCAGTGCCAGTTTGAGATAATTATCTCTTGGCCTGTATATATGAATATTATTGTTGGAACTAAGCTAAAGGTGAAGGCATATGAAACAATCTTACATATAGAGGGTATGTGGTATTTTATAAATGTTAGTGCTTGTTATTATGATAGATGATATAAATAGTGAGGCTAGAGTGACAGCGGAAATTTGATTTATTACTTTTATTTGGAGTTGCACCATTTATGTGGTTCCTAACACCAATGGATAAAAGTTTGAAAAAGCCATGCTGTTAGTCATGGGAGTATAGAATCAGCAATTCTTATGTACATCTGCGGTAAATAAGAAGGTATTGTCTTCTCTTCCTAGATTCACAATCAAGTTTTTTTTTTCTAAACTATATGTACAGTATAGGGGGCCTGGAATGATTTTTGGGTTTAATGATAAGAGTAGAAGAGGTAGGATGGGTAATGATATGAGAGCATTTTCTCATGTAAAAGATGGAGAGATACTGTTTATGTGTGTGTGTATTTGCCTCACTGTGTTGTATGAGTATATATAAAGAGTGTAGGGCAGCAATTGCTATATTAATTCCTATTAAAATAGTTGCAATGTTTGATCACGAGAAGGACATTACTAAAAATAGCTCTCCAATCAAGTTAACAGTTGGGGTTAGAGTTAGGTTTCTTTAACTTACTGGTAATCATCAGGTTGCTATTAGTAGCAGGAATATTTGTAGACTTTAGGCTAGGATTATTGTTTGTCAATCAACCTGGCAATTTGAATTTGCCAGGCCGAACAATACAGAGGTTGTAAGACTATGGGCAATTACTAGGGCTGTGGCTCCTATACAACTTCAAGGTTGTCGGGTAAGGATGGCAAAGTGCTATGTGGCTGACAGAAGAGTATGCAGTGAGTGATTTTAGGTCTGTCTGACATAAGCAAATTGAGCTGGTTATAATTATGCCTCATAAGGACAATAGAATGAGTGGGTACACTATGAAGTCTGTTAGTGGGTTACAAATTATTGTAATTTGTAACTCGTAGTATACCATAGCATCCAAAATTTAGTAGTGCTGGCAGCATAGCCAGAACTATGAAGCCTGCAATAGGGGCCTCTTCATGTGCTTTAGGTAGTCAAAGGTGGAGGCCATAAAATGGTGTTTTTCCTATAAAGGCAATTATGCATACTAACCATATGAAACCATTGGATCAAGAGTTGGATACTGATTGGGCTCAGCATTAGAATATTAAAAGGTCCTACTGTATTTTGAATGTAGACAAGTATTCCTAAGAGGGGGAGAGAACTTACTAGGGTATAAAATAAATAGAGACCTGCATTAACGTGTTCTGCTTGATTTCCTCTTTGGGTAATGATAGTGAGTGTTGAAACTAGCGTTACTCCAAATAGAATACATAAAAGAATTAACTTTATGGCAGTAAATGTTATACTTAAAGTAATTATAGTATGACTAGCAGTGATAATTTTTTTTTTTTTTTTTCTGGTAGAAATTCTTTTAATACTTGGTGTTGACTATTAGTATAAGGGGTCATAACCATGTAGTTAAAATCAGTGGTGGTGTCCATAGGGAGTGGGAGATAAATAGTGAGAAATTGAGGCTGTTTTCATTGATTAAGGAGGAGTAGGCTAGTGAGTCTAATTAGTAGGCCATGTGTGGTGGTGTTTAATTCAGATTAACCTGATGATCAGGTTAGTGGTGTTGTTGCTGACCAAAATCTCGGCCTTCTCTGCCCGCTGAGCTGAATAAAAGAACATGGAGACTGAGTCTGGAGGAAATAGAAAGCTGGCTCCAATTCTCAGCCAGCAGAGAGGGGAACCCTGCAGGCTCATGCGTCAAGACCTGTGCCTGCCCCCCCTGAGGAGTCTAGGGGCTCATAGAAGGAAGGGCTCACAGTCAGGAGGCAGTATGATAAACAAAGGGGATAGGACTTTGGTTTCTTCCTCTTGCATTTATTCACAGTCGCATCAGTTCAGTTCAGTAGCTCAATCATGTCTGACTGCTGCTGGGAAAGACTGAAGGCGGGAGGAGAAGGGGACGACAGAGGATGAGATGGTTGGATGGCCTCACCGACTCAATGGACACGGGTTTGAGTAAACTCCGCGAGTTGGTGATGGACGGGAGGCCTGGTGTGCTGCAGTCCATGGGGTCGCAAAGAGTCGGACACGACTGAGCGACTGAACTGAACTGAAACCACTCCCGTAGATTCTTCCAAGTGTGTAGCCCAGAGCGTTCTGCCTGAGGGAGTTGAGATCACACAGGTAAATCATGTAACAGGTCACAGGGCGCGCAGGACTGTGGAACTGGCAGCCACGACCCTGAGCAGTGATGAGAGCCTCGCCCCCTCCTGGTCCCAGGAGAAGGAAGCTGATCAGCCTCCCGGCTGGTCCAAAACACTGCTGGGAGTTCCCTGTCTACCCTGACTGCTGGAGCGGCCCAGGGGGCCCACCCTCTCGGGCCCCACCAAGCCCCTGCCCCACACCCGTCTGGAGAGTCCTTCCAGGCCGCCGTGACGGGAATCTGTGGTGGGAACTCAGCAGTAAGCCGTGAGGGCAGCCGGGACCTTCCTTCACCGAGGACGTGGCATCGCCAGGTACACTGAGGTCACGCAGGTGGCGGGGAGGCCGTTTCAGATGGTGGTCTGTGCTGAGAAGGACACAGGACACGGGGAGGCAGGGGCTGACGGGCGGTGAGTCCAGAGAGGCGCCTTCTTGGAGGAGGGGGGATGATCAGACAGAACTGCATCTGGGCCCGGAGCTCCAGCAGGGCTGGCCGGTGGGTGAGGAGGGCAAAGCTGGGTCTCAGCCACAGGAGCGGTGCATCTGGCCTCTGGTAGGGTTTCTGCTCCCCAAGGACTGGGGTTACTGTCTGTCTCCTCACAGCTGTCCCGTGCCTGCAACACGACCTGGCCAGAGGCAGGTGCTAAGCAAATATCTGTGAATGAGTGGACAGTCCGAATGTGAAGATGCATAGGACAGGCGGCGTCAGGCTGCAGAGTGGGGGTTAAGTAGATTAGGAGGCCGAGCCGGGAGAGAGGCGTACAGGGTTTCTGAGTCCGGACTCCCAGCCCCCTTGGGCTCAGCTCCACCCAAACCCATCTGTTCCCCAGACACTCTGTTTTCTACGGCACATTCCCTCTGGCCTTCACTCACCTGCGTGTCCTGCCCTGCATGACTTAACAGCAGCTCCAAGTCTGCTCCTACCACCTGTGCCTGAAGCCTCTTTATGCTTAAGCTGGGGGATCCCAAGGGTGCCCCCTGAGATGGGGCCCCTTCCCTGCCCGGGGACGGGTGCACCTTGTCTGTGCCGTGGACTCTGCTCTCTGCAGTTGTCTGCCTGTTCGGATCTCTGCCTGACCCAGGGCCGGGAGTGTTCATGGGTCGGTGTGTCCCCGCTGAGTCTAGCAATCCGCCAGGCTGAGTCCTGCTGGCCTGCATCGTGACACTGCCATTTACTCCAGGGCTCCGGGGCCCACCCTGGAGCACCGCTGACAACGTGTCCACTGGTCTCAGCTGGACCTCGCTGTTGGGCTGGGAGCCAGATTGTCAGTGCTGTTGGTGCCTGTGGGCCTGGCTGCCATCACAAGCCTTCTCCTTGGGGCTCAGCAGCTGAGCCGTCAGGGTGTGTGCAGAATGCGCTGCAGACCAGCACAGGGGGTCAGCGCTGGGCCTCAGCCAGAGAGCGGAGGCACCGACGTGGGGCCTGACCTCCATTAGGACACTTTCCGGCCTCCTGGGCTCTGTTTTGTCCGACCTTCGAAGAACAGGCGGAGATGCTGCCCTCATCCTGGCCCACGCTCTCCAGAGCTGCCCTCACAGACCTCCCCTGCATTGGGATCCGACCAGTACATTCCTGGTCCCAGCACCAAGCCAGGGCGTCCTGGGGCCCCTTCAGTTACGGGGTCAGGGGGAGCAGAGCCGCTTTGTCTTGAGCTGGAGGGGGAGTCGTGTGGGTAGAGTTCTCATTTCCTCCAGCGACACTTGTGGCTTATGGCGCCCAGGGCTCCCAGCCAGCCTGTGGGCTGCCGTGGGACCCCGTCTCCTGTCGGCCCCTCTTCTGACTGGTTGGTCCATGTTCTGACTGCTCAGGACTTGGTGCTTCTGGGATGAGTGTCTATTGTAATTGACTAGGGTCTGTTCTTTTTTTTTTTTTTTTTAATCAGTATTTTTTTTTTTTTTTTTGAAGTATAGTTGGTTTACAATGTGTTAATTTCTGCTGCATAGCTCAGGGATACACTTATACACACATATACATTCTTTTTAAAAATATTCTTTTACAGTTTATCATTGAATACTGAATATTGTTCTTTGCTATGCAGCAGGGCCTTCTTTATCCATTCTACTTACAAAAGCTACATCTGCTGACCCCAGCCTCCCACTCCATCACTCCGCCACCCCGTCCACCTCGGAGAGCACCAGTCTGTTCCCTCTGTCCCTGAGTCCATTTCTGTTTCATGTGTGTGTGCTCAGGCGCTCAGTTGTGTCTGACTCTTTGTGACCCCATGGTCTGTAGCCCACCAGGCTCTTCTGTCCATGGGATTCTCCAGGCAAAAATTCACTGCTGGGTGAGAGCAGATTTTGGTCACTCTGGTCTGTTACCGACCTCTCAGAGGCCGTCCTCTGGGTGAATGCATGCTTGTGGTCACTCTGGTCTGTCACAGACCTCTCAGAGGCCATCCACTGGGTGAGTGGATGCTCATGGTCACTCTGGCCTGTCACAGACCTATCAGAGGCCATCCACTGGGTGAGTGCAGGCTCTTGGTCGCTCTGGTTTTTCACAGACCTGTCAGAAGCTGTCCACTGGGTGAATTCATGCTTGTGGTCACTCTGCTCTGTCACAGACCTCTCAGAGTCCATCCACTCGGTGAGTGCAGGCTCGTGGTCACTCTGGCCTCTCACAGACCTCTCAGAGGCCATCTGCTGGGTGAATGTGGGCTACTGGTTACTCTGCTCTGTCTCAGACCTCTCAGAAGCTGTCCTCTGGGTGAGTGCAGGCTCGTGGTCACTCTGGCCTGTCACAGACCTATCAGAGGCTGTCCGCTGGATGAAGGCATGCTTGTGGTCACTTTGGTCTGTCACAGATCTGTCAGAGGCTGTCTGCTGTGAGTATAGGCTAATGGTTGCTTTAGTCTGTCACTGACCTCTCAGAATCCATCTGCGGGTGAATGCATGCTTGTGGTCACTCTGACCTGTCACAGACCTGTCAGAGGCTGTCTGCTGTGAGTACAGGCTCATGGTTGCTTTAGGCTGCCACAGACCTCTCAGAAGCCATCTGCTGGGTGAATGTGGGCTCCTGGTCACTCTGGTGCACAGCTTCCACAGGGCTGACGAGAGGCACCGTGTGGCTGCCCCAGTTGGGGGCCACTTATTGTGCTCTTGCTGTCCCCAAGCTACGTCTGGAGAAGGCTAATCCCAATGAGAAGCTACTTTCAGACTTCAGTTCACATCCCAGGAACTAGTCTTCCAGCCTAAGCAGGTCACTCGGGGTTTCCTGTGTTAGTGCTCACAGCTTACACCCCCTAGAGAGTGGGCCGGATCTGGGGGCACATGTCCTCTGCTGCTAAAAATGACATTGGACTGTGTTCCCAGGGATGGACCACAAGGGGTGATGGGAGAACGTCTGCCCTAACTGCTTGGAGGCACTGTGCCCCCAGCCCCTGCCTTCTCCCCACTCAGGTACGGAATGTGGGAGAGCAGGAGGGGGAACCTGAGTCCCCAGTGAGACCCTCTCAGCAGAGCTGGGCCTGGGTCAGGCTTGGAGGGTGTGACCGAGAGTTTGCTGGACAGGACGGCACATTTAGAAGGCCTCCTGCAGTGCAGGTTTCAGGGAAAGATAGCAACTAAGTGCAGAGCATGGTGGCTGAGCTGACAGCTGTGGATCCTGCAGGCTGAACGCTGGGCCCTGAACGTTGGAAGGTTGTCTGGAGTCACAGGATCTGCTTGCTCTCTCTTCTGAGATGATCTCAATGGGGACCCAGGTTCCCCCTCCTACTCTCTAGAAGCCATCAAACTGAAGCCACTCCCCACTGTGATCCCCGAGGAAACTCAGGAAAGAAAAGAACACCTGCTTTCCAGCAGCCATCAGACTGCAGCCACTCCCCACTGTGATCCCCTAGGAAACTCAGGAAAGAAAGGAATACCTGATTTCCAGCAGCCATCAGGCTGCAGACACTCCCCACTGTGAGCCCCGAGGAAACTCAGGAAGGAGAAGACAGGATGCTGGTCCCAGGTGATAAGGTGTGTGTCAAAGGGGCTGATCTCAATGAGATGGCTGGTGCATCTTCCCACACACAGAAAAGTGCTAAATTCTGTAACTTTAGATGCCGCCCCCTGGTTTTGGAATCCTAAAAGGTTTGTACTGAATAAAACAACTCTCCACACCTGTATTATAATATAATTATGTCTCTACATATGAAGTAGAGACTTTCCAAAGAACAACAAAGACAAATCTCAACATTCAGTATACTGGCACCAGTGGTGGGCAGTCCCCAAAAGATGCAACTAGTGGAGCAATTAGAACACTCATCACCCCTTTTCCCATAAGATTGTGGAATGGACACTGAGAGTGGGGAATTGTTACGGGGAAGAACAAAATCTGACTCCAAGTTGAATGTTTTACTTTAACCTTTGCTTCCTGTTGGTCTGTTTGCTACAGGGATACTGTCCCTACATAATGGCCTGCCTCAGGAAACCCCGCCCCTCTGACTCTGTCCAGGACCTGTCCACCTGTGGATGGCTACAGGAGGGAGAAAGTAATACATCTCCTCTCGAGATTGGCCATTCCAGGAGATATTTGCCAGATTAATGGCCTGTTTACTGTATTTCCTCACCTCCCAGCTCTGTGTTCTATGAAAGACACTGGCAAATAGACCCTGACAAGATGGTTTCTTGGAGATATTAGTCTGCTATCTTTTCAATCTGCTGGCTTTCCAAGTAAAGTCATATTCCTTGCCTCAGCACCTCGCCTCTGATTTATCGGCCTGTTGTGAGGCATGCAGAGCCAGCTTGGACTTGGTAACAATCCCACATGCCTTGAAGTCAAAGAATCAAAACATAAAATGGAAGCAATATTGTAAGAGACTCAATAAAGACTCTGAAAATGGACCATATAAAAAGATCTGAAACCAAAAACCAGAAGGAACTCAGTGGTTGTCTGAAATATTTAGAAAGGAGTTTGTGCCCCTCTTGCCCGCACCCCCTGAAGCCACACTGGACAGTTAGGCCCTGTCCATTCAGGACACCCTCTCTGGACCCCAGCTGGAGATGCTCTGCCCCCACTGCCCACCTGGGTCTCAGGAGTAGAAGAGACACAGCCTAGGGGGTCTTTTCTCTGGTCCAGGGGAGTGTCACACCAGCCACCCTGTCTCCCTGCCCATTTTAAATAAGGATGGTTGTCAGCACTTGGGCAAGTGATGCTGTGGGCACTGGATGGCCTCGTCCTTGTGAGATTTGATGTGAAGACCACACAGAAGGGGAACCAGCCAAAAGGGATCAAGGGAGCAGTAAACCCCTCTTCACAGGGACCCTGTGAGACACAAGACTCACTCTACCTACCCCGCTCTGACTTTTGGGAACTGGCCTTTGTCATTCTCTGGGCAGGAGGAGAGAAGGACAACCCGGTCACTCTTCCACCTCCTGAGGCCCAGGTGGGCCCTGGGGGTAGCAGCACCTCCACCTGGGGTCCAGAGAGGGTGTCTTGAATGCACAGGGCCTAACCGTTCAGTGAGGCCGGCCCTCGTCCACAGTGCACTGACCTGCTGCAGGGTCTCATGTTCCCTGGCATCCAGCTCCCACATCGCCAACCCCAGCTTGGTGCCTTGGGAGCATCTCACTGGCAGGCACCCTGAAGGTGAATGCTGCATGCCCAGTGAGGAGGAGAAGCCAGTGGGGCGGGGGTTGAGCATGCCGTGTCCAAGGCCCCTCTGCTCCCCCAGGAACACCCAGCCCCGCCTGCCGTGGCCTTTCTCCTCTTTAGTGTCTTTGTGGCTGATGTTGCCAAACACCTTCCTCTGGAAGAGAAGGTTCCATGAACATGGAAGGGGTGGAGGTGAGGAAGTGCTGTAGCCTTAAACTCAGAGAGCTTCAGAACTAACTTCCTTGAACCCTGAACGTACTGCCTGTTACATCTGTCCCAACCGAGGCCAAGATCCAGGCAGATTCTCTGTGGAAACACTTTTCTGTCCAACAAAGGAGGACTTGTTAACCTACATCCGAACCCCGAGACTTGGGACGTGCTGTAACTCTGGAGACTGCAGGGAAGGTGTTTGAGAGGCTTCTTCCCGGGCGGCTCCCCAAGGTCCCTGGAGTTACAGCACCCGGAGGCGGAGCACTTGCGATTCTCTCCTCACTGCAGGCCAGACGGTGCCCCCAACCACACAGCCCTGCTCCTCCGCTTCCTGAGTTCAACAGAAACCCCCCGGTCACAAGGCCAAAGCGCAGTCTTCTTGGTGAGCAGAGCAAAGGCTGGTGGGGAGTGGGTGGGAGGGTGAAAGCTTCTTTGTAGAGGAAAGACACGGACGTGTGTTCCCGTGTGTGGTGGCCGGATGCTTCAGTAATCGGTGTTCCCCACATATTTATGGGTGGGTTTTAGTTTCTGTATTTTCTAAATTTCTTCTTTTTTAAACAGCTGCATATTATGAGAAGATTTTGCAATCAACCATGAGCACTTGCAAAATAAGATCTTATGTTTTTTCTTTTCTAAAATGTTGCAGTTTTCTACAGTGACAGATGAACAGCCTCCTACTTTTAAGTGTTCATTTAATTGACTGTGCTGTGTCTTAGCTGTGGCATGCAGGGCCTTCAGTTGCAGCAAGTGGGAAATAGTGCCCTGACCAGGGATTGAACGTGGCCCCCTGTGCTGGGAGCGGAGTCCTAGCCTCTGGATCAGCAGGAAATGCTGCAACCTCCTACTTAAAAAAGGTTATTTATTTATTTCTGGCTGTGCTGGGTCTTCGCTGCTGTGCGGGCTTTTCTCTGGTTGTAGGGCGTGGGGACTGCTGTCTCGTTTCTGTGCTGAACTTCTCCCTGAGGTGGCTGCTCTGCTTGCGAAGCAGAGACTCTAGGCTCTTGGGCTGCAGTAGTTGTGAACGGACTTAGTTGCTCCACGGCACGTGGGGTCTTCCCAGATCAGGGATTGAACCCGTGTCTCCTGCATTGGCAGGTGGATTCTTAACCACAGCACCACCAAGGGAGTCACTCCCCTCCCCACTTCCTACCAACATCACCCTTTAAAAAAAGACTAAAAATAATCAGCTTAGTAAGTTTTTAGGAGTCTGAGCTCTGAGGTCAGCATCTGTGGTGTCATTCTCCCAAAGGCATCTTGGCATCAGATACTGACTGGGCTCATGATTCCAGTAAGCAGGGCAGGCCTGGTGGCTGAAGACAGGCTTGGCCTCTGGAGCTCTGCCCTCCCCGACTCATCCAGGGTCCCAGAGCTCCGGCAGCCAAGCAGAGCCGCGCGCAGGCGGGGCTGGTACAGCCATGGGGCCGCCGTGGTCAGGGTGGAGCATGCGTCGGAGGCAGCTGTCTGTCTGTCCCGTGACTGCTGGAGTCCTGTGTGCCCATGCAGGGCAGTCACGGTGTCAGGTGGGGACTGGCCGCTGTCTTGGGGACAGGATGGGACTTCAGAGAGTTCGCATCCCCAATCCCCATCTCCCAGCTCCGCTTCAGATCATGGTTTGTGGCTGCTGGCAGCTCCCTGGGCTGGAAGGCTGTGTAAAGCACCAGCCTCCTTGCTCAAGTCAGCTGAGACCCCCAGCTCTGGGGTCACACAGCATCTGTGTCACCATCCAGGTCATCCCACTTCTGTGAGGGAGGGCCTGTGTGGGGCTGTGGGTGATGGGGGATTTGGGGTGTTGTGGGCTGGTCCCAGGAGTCAGCTTTTTGAGGGGAGGGGAGCGGACGGGAGGGGAGGGAGAAGCTTTGACCTGCTCAGCCTTCCAGGGGATTCCAGGCCCAGCTCTGATGGGAGGTGCAGGTGAGAAGCCCCTGCCGGTTTCTCGATCCCCACCGTTTTCAGTTGAAGCCCCTCTGCCTGCACCACCCTTAACTCTCCCTCCCGTGGCCCTGGCCTGAAGCCATAGAAGATGGGGAGTTTACGTGGCTTCCCTTCCTGTAGGGAAACCAAGCCACAGACGAACACGTTCCTTTAAGAAAGCATGACAGAAACAGGAAAATAATAGTGGGTGGTTATTACTGACATGGCTCATGTAGAGATGCTTCATAAGCCTGGCCCAGGGTGGGAACTGAGGGCCATTACCCCGAGTCCTGGAGTTTGCACCCTCCGTCCCCCGCCCCTTGGCCCACTCTCCCCTTGGAGTCTTCTGGTGGCCGGGCGGACTTCAGCCTCCTGAACGCCTTCTGGAAGGATCAGGCCAGGGCAGAAGTCATTCACAGAGGGGAGGGTGTGGTCGAATTTAAGAACCCCACTGACTCCACTCTGTGTCTGAGCTCAGTTCCAGGTCTGAGCAAGCGTGGCTTCCTGGTGCTGTCCCCACCCTCACTCACCCAGGGTGGGGGGGCTTTGTGTCCACCTTGTCCCCTCGTGCAGCCTGGCCGCCCCGGGACACGTGCTGTGTGTGCATCTGCACTGCTCACAGCGCACCCCGAGGCCCATCAGATTTCACTCATGAAAGGGAAGTGTAAGGATGAACTGTTTCACAAGTAAGAATTTCAAGGTCGCGACAGCATTGACCACAGCACCCGGGCACAGGTACGAGGCCCATGCATAGAGAAGCCGCGGTGTGGGCTTCGAGGACCCTCCGTGTGGGAGTGGGATGGGGGACAGACAGGGATTTCCTGCAAACGCAGCTCCAGGCTCTGTTCTCGGCAGGGGGGACGACTGTGGGTACTGCCTGTCTGTGGAGGGGCCCTGGGGCTGCCCAGCTCAGCAGGAACGGCAGGGGTGCGAAGCGAGGTCGCCCTCCCTTAACACCCCTGACCTCACACCCCCTCATCAGGGCAGCCCAGTGCCTAAACGGCCCCTTCCTCGTCTAACTCTGAAGATCTGGAATGTGTGGAGGCTGAAGGACATGCAGAAAACAAAATTCTGTAAAGCAATCATTCTTTTATTAAAAAAAAAAAAAAAAAAAAAAAGAAACCACACAATCAGCCCGGCTAGCTCAGTCGGTAGAGCATGAGACTTTTAAAAAAACACACACAAAGGACAGCAAAGGTGGGGCTTGTATTCGCAGCCAGCCTCTGCCACTTTCCGCCTGTGCTTAAGCATCAGACCAAAATGCTGCTGCTCCCACCCTGTATCACAGATGAGAATAGAGACACAGAGAGGTTGAGCATCTTGCCCCAGCTCACACAGCTGCTGGGGGCAGGGCTGAGAACTGGATCCATGTGGTCACATCTGGAGCCCAGATGCTGTGATGACCTTGAGGGAGTGGCAAAGTCCAGATGGCCCATGCTGAGTCAGGCACACACACACACACACACACACACACACACACACACACACACACGCATGTGGCCTTCACCTTTGCAGCTACAGAAGTCAGAGGAATACAGAGGGCAACCAGGAGAGGCCAAAGGAGAGCCGGGGTCTATAAGGAGGAGAGGACCCACTTCCCAGGAGGCCGGGGAATCCCTTTACTGGTGAGTCTGTCTTAAATGCTAGATTCCTCTCCCTGGACCCAGGAACTGACTGTCCATTGATCTAAATGAGTTGGCTCCAGAATTATGCCTTCCCAGGGGTTCAGCTATGACTGGACTCCACTGCTGTCAGTGATAAGGGGGCAATGAGTACATAGTCTGGGCTTCAGATTGGTTTGGAGACAAAATTTATTAGAATAGGACTACAAAAAACAACGAAGGCCATTGGCGTGAACATCTCCAGAACACTTAAGAAACTCTCTGCTGTTTATCTGCCTTGTCTCCTGTCATGAAAGTGGAAGGTCTATTTAAAAAGTAACTCTGTGCTTACCACACTCTTTCTTTAAAATATTTATTATATATTTATTTATTCGGCTGTGCTGTGTCTTAGTTGCAGCATGTGGGAGCTACTTCCCCAATCAGGTATTGAACACGGGTCTCTGCATTGGAGTCTTGACCCCTGGACCATCTGGGAAGTCTCTCCTCATACTCATGGGGACAGTAACAGGTCACAGGCCTCCTCTGAGGCCCCCTTAGAACTGAGGCATGGGGTGGCTGCAGTAATCCTCCTGTGGTTAAGGTGTGGTTTGTTGGTCATGACTCACTCACACTCCCTGCAAACATAGGGCTTCTCCCCTGTGTGTCATTTGGTGTCTGACGAGGATGGACTTCCGACTGAAGCTTCGCCCACACTCCCCGCAAACATAGGGCTTCTCCCCTGTGTGAGTCCTCTGGTGTGAGATGAGATTTGACCCGTGATGGAAGCTTCGCCCACACTCCCCGCAAACATAGGGCTTCTCCCCTGTGTGTGTCCTCTGGTGTGTGATGAAATCTGACTTCTGACGGAAGCTTCGCCCACACTCCCCGCAAACATAGGGCTTCTCCCCTGTGTGTATCCTCTGGTGTCTGATGAGGGTTGAATTCTGACTGAAGCTTTGCCCACACTCCCCGCAAACATAGGGCTTCTCCCCTGTGTGTGTCCTCTGGTGTCTGATGAGGCCGGACTTCTGACAGAAGCTTCGCCAACACTCCCTGCAAAGATAGGGCTTCTCCCCTGTGTGTGTCCTCTGGTGTGTGATGAGATGGAATTTCCGATGGAAGCTTCGCCCACACTCCCCGCAAACATAGGGCTTCTCCCCTGTGTGTGTCCTCTGGTGTCTGATGAGGCCGGACTTCTGACAGAAGCTTCGCCCACACTCCCCGCAAACATAGGGCTTCTCCCCTGTGTGTGTCCTGTCGTGTGTGGTGAGACTTGACCTGTCCTTGGAGCCTTGCCCACACGCTCCGTACATGACTCTCATAATCCCTGAAACCCCTGCCCCCGTGAGCAACGTGCCTGTGTCTTCCGGATTCAGTTTCTGGCTTATGCTGGGCTCGTCTTTCATTCTCTCATGCACCCCAGAACCCCCCATTTGTCCTCCGGGTGAGTAGGAAGAGGCCCTTGAAATCCTCTTAGGCTTTATGCTTTTCAGCAATTGTTGGGGCCTCTCATTGGCCTCCTGACCCTCAGGTTTGTCGCTCGGACTGTGTGGATCTGAATATTGCTGATTTTGATTGCCTGGGCAGGGATCCTCTGGTTGGAGGAGGTTTCTTTCAGATGGTCTCAGGAGGGTCTGAGAGGGGTGACTGCGTTGGATGTGTTGGCTGAGGAATTTCTGACTGGAGAAGGCCAGAGAGCAGGACGCACATGGGTGGATCTTGGGCTTCGGTTCTGCTGAAATAGGAAGCTTTTGGTCAGGTAGCTGGTTTGCCATGGTCAGGCCCACCCCACTAATCATCTAAGTGTTGACAGTGCACGATTTGTCTCCCATCGAGTGTGTCTTTATCGTCCACTTTTCCATTCCACTCTTATTCTCTACATCTACAGAAATCCAGGAAGCTGGTGTCAAGGGCCTTTTCTACATATCACCCAGATAGGGACCTTCCAGCAGCATCAGAGGCAGCATCTCTCCTGATAGAGATGGATCTGCAGAGACTTTCCCTGTGTGTAAGTGTCTGAAAAGTCACGTCACAGTGGCCACAGGTATTTACCCTACTGAGAGATAAGACTTGATGACTTAGGTGAGATCTCCTGAGTGGCTCCCTGTGAGGGGAAAGGGTCTATTAAGTTAGGGGCGCCTGGCCTGGAGCTGTCTGCATATGGGAGACAGCACAGGGGGTGGTTACAGCAGGTGTGAGTAAAGCTGAATTTGAGGCTCCTTGTTCAAGGAGCAGCATTTGTGCCAATATCTGCAGGAAGTGGGTTTAAGAGTGGATGAGACCGAGTGGGCCAGGTCCCCCTGACTACAGGTCTCTGGCTCCTGCCGCCCCAACTGGTTCACAAATTGCTCCTCTCTCAGTTTCCCATCAATCATAAAATAAAGGCATATCCTTTCTCAAGCTTCACCAGTATTCATATCTCATTTATTTCATTCAGGCTTAGTCCATTTAACATGCCCTAGGCAGTCCTGTTTAAAAATACATCTCTAGCCAGACTCTTCACACCCTCACTCCCAAGCATCTTCAGCCAGCCCACTCTCCCCTCATGTCTGGCAATGAACTGACCTCTGAGGGGACTCCCCGCTGCTGTCTCTTCCCAAAAATGAACCAAAGCATTGTCACGGAACAGAGAACATGCTGCTTGCAGCTGAAAGCCTCGCGGTTGTTCTGTGTCATCCAGGAGGACCCCTGGGGCCTGCACGTGGACACAGGCCTCGAGGCTTCCGTGTCCCGTCCAGCCTCCTTCCTCTCCCTCTGTGCTTCCTCCCGTGACCCCTGGCATGGCCTCTCTTCCCAGCCCTAGGGTTGTGGCACTGGCTGCTCCCCTGCCTGGAATCCTTCCCCGCAGGTGTTATCTCTGCAGAGGCCCTGCCGCACCGTCCTGCACCACACCCCACCCTCTGCTCACGCTGACCCGAGGCAGGTTCCCTGCGCTGGTTTTCCTCAGAGCACCAGCCCCTGTCTGGTATGAATCCCATGCTGCCCCAGGGCAGTGGTTCTGTCTGTTTCGGTGCGTGGAGCCCCATCTGGCACAGAGCGTGAACTCACATGAGAACAGACAGGAACAGTAACTGCGCATCACTGTACATGTGTGCACCCCAATGTTAATCACAGTACCGTTTATAAAAGCCAGGACATGGAAGCAACCAATTGCCCATCAGCAGACGAATGGATAAGGAAACTGTGGTACATATACACCATGGAATATTACTCAGCCATTAAAAGAATTCATTTCAATCAGTTCTAATGAGATGGATGAAACTGGAGCCCATTATACAGAGTGAAGTAAGCCAGAAAGATAAAGACCATTACAGTATACTAACACATATATGTGGAATTTAGAAAGATGGTAATGATAACCCTATATGCAAAACAGAAAAAGAGACACAGATGTACAGAATAGACTTTGGACTCTGTGGGAGAAGGCGAGGGTGGGATGTTTCAATAGAACAGCATCAAAACATGTATATTATCTAGGGTGAAAGAGATCACCAGCCCAGGCTGGATGCATGAGACAAGTGCTCGGGCCGGGTGCACTGGGAAGACCCAGAGGGATCAGGTGGAGAGGGAGGTGGGAGAGGGGATCGGGATGGGGAATACATGTAAATCATGACAAAAACCACTACAATATTATAAAGTGATTACCCTCCAACTAATAAAAATAAATGAAAATAAATTAATAAAAAAAGAATACTGATGACTAAGAAATTCCAATTACTTTCTCTAAATTGGCAGATGTTATTCATAAATTTCCTAGTGTAAGTCTTAAAATATCTTTGTCCTAAAAATGTTTTAAAATAAAATGTCTTTATTTTAGTTAAAAAAAGAAAAAACAATTGGGAGGAAACGAGGAAGAATCAGGTAAAGGGGAGAGAGCTGGTAGGTGCTAGAAAACTTGCTTTTTGCTTCTAAGCCTTTCAGCAGAAGGTGATGTTACACATTTTTTGCATGAAATATTAAAAATTAGAACTAAAATTTTTAATATAAAAAATTTTCCTAGCAATCATATGAAAAGAATCAAATTCTGAGGCATTTTAAGTGCAACTCAACTGACTTTGCACTGGACTGTCCTCTACTTCGAAATCGGACCACGGAGGCTCCCAGGATGGGGTGGGGTGCTGGAAGAGGGGAGACACTCACCTCTCCCGGTCGCAAGCTCACTCTTCCCCCTGCTGTTCCGCTTGATGCCAAGGTTCTGACCGTACTTGTCCCCGTACCAGACCAGAAGCTCACAACCTGGCCTAACCACCTGGCATGTTCGGTAGAAGATCTGCCCGTGATACTGGAAGGCCACCAGGTTCTGCTCCTCGTTGTCCCGGGCACAGTTCACATACCTGGGGGCGAGACCGGGAAAGGGAAAGACCTCAGGTGATGCGTGCCCTCCACTCTCCGACCATGCCCAGCTCCCTGCCTTCCGCCTCTGAGGCCGCCCCTCATGTGGACCTTCTGTTCACACCTTCGACCAGGCCATGTGAATTCCCATGCTTTTCTCTCCTTACCTAAGTAGCCATTTTCCAGAGCCCAGTTCCAGACTCATCTCCACCTGGACTGTCCGTGAGGCTCGTGACCTCCAGCTCGTCTAAACTCCGAATTAAGTTCTCTTTCATCCACAGGACTTGGTGCTCCTTGGCTAGCACGGAGCCCTCATCACTCACCCAAGCCTGCCTTCTCTCCTGAGGCTTTCTCCCATCTCCCCATGTGTATACAGGATCCTATTCGCTTGCCCACCCCCTCCCACGGAAACTTGGAGAGAGCGCTGATATAGCTTGAGACACGGAACAGTAATAGTTTGTTCACTGTCTGCCTGCCCTGATGAAAGGAGAGGCCCTCAGAGAACGGCCCTGCTCAGGGCCATGCTGACCCCCATTCCTTCTGAGGCCTCAGGGCCCGCTTCTCACTGGAATCAAGCCTGAGGAGGTTGTTGCCCACAGAGAGTCAAGGTCTCCTGTGTTAGGTCATCCTGGCGTGGGCAGTTACTCAAAGATAGAGGAAATAAGGTTACTGCTCCTAAAATCAATTGGCTAATATCTGTTTGCAGTATGTTCTCCAAAAAGCACATGGGTTGTGTGATCCACTTCAGCACCGAAGTTCTCTGTGTAAACTGAAACATAAAGTGCGTGGTAAGTGTCCATTAAGTGAGTTAAAGTGTTCCTGGTGAATCTAGACTCCTCAAGTTGTTCTCAAGGCCACCAGTTTTGTTCAGCATATACACTTGTATCTTGACGGCTCATGCCATGTTATTATTTCCTTCTTTCCAGTGTCTTTTGAAATGAAAGAGCATGGTATTGAGGGAAAAGAGGAAGGAAGATGTGAAAGCTGTTGAGGGAGCCGGGTTGAGAAGGAAAGGGGCGTGGGATGGAGGGAGTCTCAATGTCTACACACGGCAGACTCACTGCACTCACCTCATCCAGTTGGCCCAAGACGTGTCCTTTCCATCCACATACTCGTAGCAGTTCCTCCCTTTGGTGATCTGAGTGTCAGAGAAAGAGTTACAAGCTTTCCTCTTTATTTATTTATTTATTTATTTTTTGGTAGGAAACAATAGATGAGCTATTTCCCTCTGTAGTCATTGGTGCTTTTCATCCTGCATGGATTCAACTGCCAGTCGGACCACACGGTAAGCTCCTTACTCATCATTCCAAGTCTGAGTCTCTTGCTTCATTGAAGGCAAGGGCTCCACAAGGGAGGAGTCACCTCTGTGTGTCTGTACACTGTGGTCCCACCTCTCCTCTGACCTTTAGATGGAGGTCCTGAGTGTCTGTACACTGTGGTCCCACCTCCCCTCTGACCTTTAGATAGAGGTCCTGAGTGTCTGTACACTGTGGTCCCAGCTCTCCTCTGACCTTTAGATAGAGGTCCTGAGTGTCTGTACACTGTGGTCCCACCTCCCCTCTGACCTTTAGATAGAGGTCCTGAGTGTCTGTACACTGTGGTCCCACCTCCCCTCTGACCTTTAGATAGAGGTCCTGAGTGTCTGTACACTGTGGTCCCACCTCCCCTCTGACCTTTAGATAGAGGTCCTGAGTGTCTGTACACTGTGGTCCCACCTCTCCTCTGACCTTTAGATAGAGGTCCTGTGAGTGTGTACACTGTGGTCCCACCTCCCCTCTGACCTTTAGATATAAGTCCTGAGTGTCTGTACACTGTGGTCCCACCTCTCCTCTGACCTTTAGATGGAGGTCCTGTGAGTGTGTACACTGTGGTCCCACCTCTCCTCTGACCTTTAGATAGAGGTCCTGAGTGTCTGTACTCTGTGGTCCCACCTCTCCTCTGACCTTTAGATGGAGGTCCTGAGTGTTTGTACACTGTGGTCCCACCTCCCCTCTGACCTTTAGATAGAGGTCCTGAGTGTCTGTACACTGTGGTCCCACCTCTCCTCTGACCTTTAGATGGAGGTCCTGAGTGTTTGTACACTGTGGTCCCACCTCTCCTCTGACCTTTAGATGGAGGTCCTCAGTGTCTGTACACTGTGGTCCCACCTCCCCTCTGACCTTTAGATAGAGGTCCTGAGTGTCTGTACACTGTGGTCCCACCTCTCCTCTGACCTTTGGATAGAGGCCCTGAGTGTCTGTACACTGTGGGCCCACCTCTCCTGTGACCTTTAGATGGAAGTTCTTGTTCTCGCCCAGGGCACAAGTACACAGGGCTGACTGTGTCATTGCCGACCGTGTTATCACCATCTGCGTCCTCGCATGTAGACATGAAGTACCCTCCAACAACACACAAGCGGTTAGAGGCCAGAGGACAGGGAAACGCGTGCTTCTCACCAGCCAGGCATATCCACTGTTGGCGGCTTCTTCATCGTCTGTGATCTGGCCCTCATAGGGACCAAAGTGGAGGCCCAGCGGCAGATCGGATGCCTCGTTCCACACTCCAAGCCCAGCGTCAGGGATGCCCGACAGTCTGATGCTTAACCCAGGGGGCAGAGTGAGGACTGAGCGATTGGCATGCCCCTTTTCCACTGCACAGTCCTTTACAAAGGTTGGGGGCCCATGGGCATCACAGCTGCCGATGAAGAAGTTCTGACACTCCTCACAATCTAGAGGTGAGAACAGGGATGAGAGGAGGTATAGTGATGTTGCTGGTCGTAACGACCTTCAGAAAGACCTGGGGGCATTCATGGCATTTGGCCTCGATCCTGCACCACAAGTCATAGAGGAAGGGGATGACTGGGGGGCCAAATGGTGAGGTGAGGTTAGTGGACCAAGATCTCGTAGCCCCTTCTCCGTGAGTGGGCAAGCGGGGTCACTCACAGAGGTAGTCGTCATCCTGGGGCTCGCTGACCTCTTGGTACACGTGGCCCTTTCTTTCTCGTAGACTGTACCTCTTCACTCCAGTCTCCTTTCCTCTGAGTTCTAAGATGGAGAACAGAAGCTAAGCAAGTCTGATGGGGTCAAAGAATTAGTCCCTACTTTATCAGAAAGTGTGAGATCTCCTACCTGTCCATCTATACACTTTGTTAAAACTTTCTTACATGTATTTTTCAAACTATTACTCTTGTAATTTTATGTTTTTATGTTACATTATTTATTTCTTGGCCATACTGCATGGCTTGTGGGATCTTAGTTCCCCGACCAGGAATGGAACCCACACCTCCTGCAGTGGAAGGGTGGAGTCTTAACCACTTCACCCCCAGGAAGTCCCTTCTCTATATTTTCTTTCTTCTCCCTTTAACTACAGGTTCAGGAGACTGAGGCTCCACTGCCCACAGATGCCCAGTTCAGTGATAGCATCCTGCACTTCCCGTTAGTAGGTTTAACTTCCCAACCTTCTTACCTAGGAAATAGTTCATCGACACATCTACTCAGAAAATATATGTTAAGGGCACATGTCACGTAATACACTGAGCAGAAGTCTGGGCATGAACACTAACAAAGCTTGGTTCCCATTATCACAGCTGGATTTATTGAACTACTTGTAGGTGTCATCTTTTGCATTTAATGTAAGGCTTTCAAGCACTGTATGAGTTATGTATTCGTATCTTCACTTTACACATGGCAATCAGGACCTCAGAAAATGTATAAGATTTTCCCAAGGCCCCAGTGCTAATTTCAAGTCTCAGATCAGTCCAGCTTAAGCCCCGCCTACCTAAAGTCCATGCCACACACCTAGGCCATACTTATTAGTTTTCCTACAGGGATTAGAGGAACTAATTAGAGGAACTCCCCAAATTTCTCTTACCGACTTTTTGTCTGGGGCGCTGTCCAGGGGTCCTTGCTTTTCTGTGATGGGGCACTGGATTCTGAGCCTGCTTGGAGCCACTTGTCTTCAGCGATTCTGCTGCTCCCGGCAATTCCTTCAAACCAGACTCCTTACTTAATGGTGCCCTGGACATTCTCTTCCACGTGAGTAAAAGACAGCATGCATTTCTTTAGTTCTTTAGGACTTTATGAAGTGTTTTCACATGTATGACTTTAGTTAATACTTTGACAATTCTTGGAAATACCTGATTTGAGGGGGGTGTCTGAACACTGGAGTGTAAAAAAAGGACCTAGGTGGATAGTGAATCAAAACTTGATTTCATATCTTAAGGTTCTTTCCCTTCAACTTTCTGCATAAAAGTGAGAGCAAGATAGGGAGAATAGCTGGAGGTCAGGGAAAGAAGAGGGTAGAGAGATCCAGGAGGTTTATATTAATTAGTGCCCTTTTGATGGACGAGGAAGTATGGAAAATTACAGAGGGGACAAAACACTTCTGGAAAATAAGGTGACAAAGCAGTGAGATTAAGAAGAGAAAAGATGATCGGCAGAAACACATTTAGACAAGAAAAAAATGAGATGAAAGCTGCAGGTTGCCATGTCCTAGAGACAGTGTTTGGAATTAAAGCAGCTGGTCTCATCAGTTCTCCTTGAACAAGGCTGTATGACTAGCTGGTTCTGCTCAGTTTCCTGACCCATTAATTGGTGTACAGGCTAATTCGTATTCTTAATGTTATAGTGAACATTAAATTTAATAACCTTGAACAAATTGCTGTGTGAGCTATTTAATACAGTAAGAACGTGCGCATACATCCCTGGTATCAGTTTATTCCCTAAACTGCATCTTTATTTGAAGTGTAGCTCAGAGATTCTTTCTTCATCATTCTTTGACCTTTCTACTCCTAGATGAGTGCTTAAATGTGGAGTCACTCATTCACAAAATATTCAGGGGGCCCTCAGGGGCTTTGAGCTGGGCCTGGACTTCTGAGAATGAATGGGTGTGGGCTAGGCTCTCAAAGCTCACAACACAGGGGCAGGTTAAATACTTGATTCCAAACAGGAGAGTTGCCTAATTGGAGCTCAGAGGAAGGAGTTGTTACTCCCTCCTACAAGAATGAGCATTTGAAATGATGCCCAGATGATGAGTTTCTACTCAAAAGCAAGTAATCTATGTGAAGTCCTTCTGTTATTTTCTTATTTGTTGCTTTTCAGTCATAAACCTGAGGCTTATCAGGGTTGCGAGTTGCTTGCTCTTATTGGAGTGGGAGGCTCTGAGGTAGGGAACCTGTCTCCTTCTTCATCTTGGACTGTCCACTCTACAAACTGCCCCGCATGTCCTTAAGCTTCCCTTAGTCAGAAGTCTTAGCATATCCCTCCCTAGCACAGCACAAAGGAACTGAAGTTGAAAACATCTCTCAGATGAACGATATAAAGATGTATGAATAAGCTTCATAGAACTATGGAAGTTTTAATCAGTTTGTAAGGTGTTTAGAGAACGTGCATTGGTTTAGATTGCACTTCCAGTGATACTGTGGTCTCAGGTATATAATCAAATGTTTCTTACCTTCTTTTTGTATCTATAATGGTGATAGCTATATACCTACGTATAGGTACTGTAGGATTGATTTAAGGTTTAAGTAAGTTTATTCACATAAAATGCTTAAAGTCTGAAATTATGAAAATAATGTAACAACAGAACAGCCTACTACTGTTGTTATTCTTACTAACTGTAAAGATGGTGATGATATCAGACAGTGTGCTAAAGATTCAGGACAGGAAGGCAGCAGTCTCCAGGAACTCTGTGTTTTCTCCTATTCTCACCTGTGACTGGATTCATGAGGAGGATATTTTGGCAACAGGATTTGGGAAATACTCACCTTCTGGTGTTTACTGTGCTCTACTCTGAAGGCCATCGAAGAAGGTTTACCTAAAAAATGATGAGAATCAGCATTTGGTTGGTAAATGTTTCCAAACTCTGGGCATTCTAATTAAGGACACATAATTCTAAGCCAGGGAATGACAAAGACAATGATTACCAAAGGAGGAATAGAAAATGATTTCTGTATCATCAACTCCATGGTTCCACTGGGAGCATTACATAATTTTCTTAAAATTAAAAAAAAATATGAAACTTTGTCTGTGCCTCATATGATGTTCATAAAGTATCTAATAAATCTACTAGTCTTTCATGTCAAAAGTACTCAACAATGTAGAAATAGGAGGAAGTGACTGCAATTTAATAAAAGTCATATATTGAAAGTCTACCTCTAATATCATAGTCATCAGTGAAAAAGATCAAGAAAAAAAGGCAAGGATGCCTGTTATCAACATTTCTGTTCACCATAATATTAGAACTCCTAGCCAGCACTGTAGTTTAGAAATGGAAACAAAAGTCTTCCATTTGGAGAGAAAGAAGTAAAATTATGTCTGCTCACAGGGGCATGGTTTTATGTGCAGAAAAATCTTTAAATCCACACACACAAAAATCCTGCACAGATAATTGGATGGTACAAAATCAACATTCAAATATCTTTCCGTGCATGAAGAATGATCATTCCACAAAGGAAAATAAGAAAACAACACTATTTTTTTTAATTTTTTTGAAGCTATAGTCAAGAGCTTAATTAAAAAAAAAATTATTTTTATTTCTTTGTTTGTGCCAGGTCTTTTGTTGCAGCATGTGGGATTTAGTTCCCTGACTAGGGACTGAACCCAAGTTCTCTGCTTTGGAAGTGTGGAGTCTTAGCCACTAGACAAATAATCTTTTTTATAATAGCATTGAAAAGAATGAAGTAATTAGGAGTAAACTTAAGGAGATGAAGGACTCATATGTTGAAAACTACAAAGTATTGCTGAAAGGAATCTGACATAAATAAATAGATAGGCGTCTCATGTTTATGAATTTGGAGGCTTAATATTATTAAGCTGTTCTTACCAACCAAAGCAATTTAAAGATTCAATGCAATTCCTATTAAAATCCCAATGGAAGTTTTTTTCAGATATAGAAAATCCATCCAACAGTTAACACAGAATCTCAGAGTACCCCAAATAGGCAAAGCAATCTTAGAAAGAACAGCAAAGCTGGAGACCTCTGATTTCCGAACACACTGCAAAGGTACAGGAACCAAAAGAGGGTAGATTTGACAAAACATGTGTGCTTAGTCGCTCAGTCTTCTTGACTTTTTGTGACCTTTTGGACTGTAGCCCACCAGGCTCCTCTGTCCAGGGGATTTCTCAGGCAAGAATACTGGACAGGGTTCCCACTTCCTTCTCCAGGGGATCTTCTTAACCCATGGATTGAACCCGCTTCTCCTGTGTCTCCTGCACTGAAGGCAGATTCTTCACCTGCTGAGCCACTGAGGAAGCTGGCTGGCAGAAAGACAGATATGTCAATCAATGGAACAGAATAGACAGCCAGAAATCAGCTCTTGGATACATGGTCTAATGATCTTCATCTAGGGTGTCAAGATAATGGGGAAAGTTTAATCCCTGTAATGAATGGTGCTGGGAAAACAAAATATCCATATGCAAAATAATGAACATCTTACATCTTGAAGAAAAATCAACTCAGAATGAATTAAAGACCTAAATGCAAGACTTGATAAGACTCTTAGAAGAAAACAAGGGTGAAGCTTCATGACATTGAATCAGCAATGATGTCTTAGATATGGTACCAAGGGCAAAAGTATTAGTAACAAAGTAAAAATAGACAAATGACATTAATCTTAAAACCTCTGTGCAGCAAAGGACACTGAACAGAGTTGAAAGGCCACCTACAGGGTGGTAGAAAATATTTGTAAAATATGCATCTGATAAGGGGTTACTAAGCATACACCAGTATGAAGGCTACCTATAAACCAGGAAGAGAACCTGATTGACCATGATGGAACCTTGATATCAAATTTCCATGTTCCAGCATTGTAAGAAAACAACTTTCTGTGGTTTAAGGAATGCAGTCTGCTTTGTTATGGCAGTCTGAGCTGACTAACAGTAAGAGAAGGAATTGAATAGATGTTTCTCCAGAGAAAATACACAAATGGCCAACAAACATGAAAAGATGCTCAGTATTACTAATCAATATGGAAATACAAATTGAGACCTTCTGTGATGCGCAATATGTATAAGAAGACAATAGCAAGTTTGGTAAGGATATGGAGAAATTGGAACCCTTATACACTATTGTTGGCAATGTAAAATGTTGCAAGCTTTTGAGAAAACAGTATGGAGTTTCCACAGAAAATTAGAACTGTTGTATGATCTAGGAATCCCAGTCAAGAGTGTATTTCCATAAAAAATTGAAAGCAAGATATTGACTAAATAGTGGGTACATGTATGGTCATTGCCACATTATTCCCAATGGGAAAGATGTGTAAGCCATCTAAATGTTCATTGGTGGATAAAAGATAAAGGTTATATATAAGATATATTTTAAAGCTCTTATTTCCACATGCACACAACAGAATGTTTTGAAGCCTTAAAAAAGAATTCTGTCATGTGCTACATCATGGATGGGCCTTGATGATATTATACTAAGTGAAATGAACCAATCAAAAAAGACAAATATTGCCTGATTCCACTTCTATGAGGTATCTAAATTAATCAAATCCATGGAAACAGAAAATATAATCGTGGTTGCCAAGGGCTGTGAGGAGGAAGAATTGGAGAATTGTTACTCAGTGGGTTAGGGCTTCAATCACGAAAGATATAACATTTCTACAGATTTGTTGTACAGCAATGTGTATATATATCCCCGGTGGCTCAGCGGTAAAAAATCCACCTGCAATGCAGGAGATGCAACAGATGCAGGCTCAATCCCTGGGTTGGGAAGATCACCTGGAGCAGGAAATGGCAACCCACTCCAGGATTCTTGCCTAGAGAATCCCATGGACAGAGGAGCCTGGTGGGCTCCAGTCTATGGGCACGCAGAGTCAGACATGACTGAGCGATTAGCACTGTGGCCACTAACAGTAACGTGTACATAGTTAGCAACAGTGTGCCGTACACTCAGAAACTGTTAAAAAGGTAAATAAAGACGTGCAGGCGTATGTGAACCGAGGCGTACATATTACCTATGAAGAGTCTCTCCTTGTGTCAAAACCTTTGCAGACAACCAAATGTTTGGTTTTCATGTCCCTTTCACTAGTTTTAATAACCTGAGGGAACAGAGGGCCTTCCCTGGTGCACAGTGGATGAGAATCTGCTTGCCGATGCAGAGGACACAGGTTCGATGGCTGGTCCAGGGAGATGCCACTTTCTGCGGGGCAGCTAAGCCTGTGTGTCAGAAACTACAGAGCCTGCACGTGCTCTGCAACGAGAAGACACTCACCGCAACCAGGGAAAGCCTGTGCACAGCAATGAAGACCCAGTGCAGCCAAAACTAAATAAATAATTTTTAAAAATCTGGGAGAACATTAATCCATAGATGGAGAATCATAGAACTATCTAAATGGTTTTCTATAGTCTAGTTAGATTAACGCTTCTAAACTGTTTGAGCAGCAGAAGAGGAAGTGAGCTATTCACTTCTATTTTATAATAAGTGTACCTGATTTTATTTACCTGATGCCATCTCTGGTCAGTGAAACGTGGGACAGATGATGGAGAATAAATAGCTCTCTCCAACCCTTTCCCAGAATTAAAATACAGAATTAGTTTAACCTTAGGGTAAGAAGATCATGGGTTTTGTTTTATATACATACATAAATAAAATAATGTATCCTTACATAATATGTTAATCATATTCTCTTCGAAGAGATTTAATCCCAATAACCAATGAGATTAGTATTAAATCTGTTTGGTGAATTTATTTCTAAGGTTTCTTTAACTGCCTTTCACTAAGAATGTTTAGCAAAAATAATTCATTTTAAAAAGAATGATAAATTTTAACCATAAAACTTTTGAGAATTACACTGGAAAACCTGTACATTCACTTTCATTCAGGCTTATGCAAATATTTGGTCACAACCACTTCGGAATGCTGAAAACTATGTTTTCTTTGCTAATGGCTGAGATGTAGTTAAGACCTAAGCCCAGGTTGGTTTCAGGAAGAAACCTCCAAATCCTCCTGGCCTCTCACCTTGCTGCCTTGGTGTCCATTCTTCATCAGAATCCTCGGTGTCATCTACCTGGGCTTTGATGACCTGCCTGTGGTGATGCATGAAATCTGGTAGAGTGGCTCTGAAACCTGGAAGGAAGCAAAATATTTGTTCTAAGGAGGAACAAAGCATAGAAGCAATGGAAAGTGTCACAAAGTCAGGGAATCAGTAGGATGTGCTGGGGGAATCTAGAATAAGGCAAGAGGTGAGCTCTGAACTGCAGGGTCAACCTCCCTTTGGTGCAAAACTGTAACCATTTCCTCCAGCTTAGTCTCCACACAAAAGGGAACTATGAGCAGATGAAGCCACCTAAGTGCGGGCCAAGTGAACACTGAGGGTGAAGACCTGTTTCATGTTTCCCAGGCTCACAGGCACCCAGCACTTCCTGTTACCTATAGCAATCAGTGCTTCGTAGTTTCTTTTCATATTCCTATATCGGATTTTCTCCCATTCTCCCATCTCTTCCCATTCTTCCTTGGAGAAGTATACGGAGATGTCTTTGAAAGCATCTTTGGCCTAAGGAAAATAATAGATTTCATCAGTGATTTACTAATCTAAGTCAGATCTTAGAGCTGAGCCTTCTCCTCCACATTTTGTGCAGGAGTAGCCTGAAGCTCCTGGATGGTCTGTGTGAGACAGGGACGAAGACTTTCCTTCCCGACTGTGTCCTGCTTAACTGAACAAACACTGAGCATTTTCCTAACTCTCCCTGGACACAGAGCAGTTGACGAAGCTAGTGTCCTGTTTTGTTCCACTCCACCCTACCATCTCAGACAGGACCAGGCGTTCCCATCCTGTGTACAGTCACAGGGAAGTTCACTCAGCTGCCCAGGCAAGCAGTCTGGTGCTTCAGGGACCAGCGCCATGTCCTTCCTATAGAGCTGGCTTAGAGCCCATCTTTGCCACCTCCACCTCTCACCGTGGGCTTCCGCTCTGTTCTGCCGGCATCTCCCTCAGTGCTCTCCTCTGGAGACCTGTTTGGCTTCATGACCATTGTAGTGCCCAAGGCCAAGGTGCCTGTGGAAGAAGAAGGTGGTGAGATAGCCCAGACCAGTGTCCAGAGCCTCGTCTGCCTTCCTTGGGTGGAGTGTCCCAGGCAGGAAGGTGAGGGGAATGTCAGGGTGAGGGTATTGGTGGGATTGACGGATCCTGACTAGATGTGACAGATCAGCCTCTTGTGAACTAGATTTGGTTTCTTTGGTTCCCCTACAATTCAGCCCCTCTGAGGGAAAGCACTGGGAGGGATGTGTCTGTGGGTGATGGAGGGATTCTTGAGGAGACCCGGAAACCCCTAACTGCTGGGGTCAGGCTGAAATCAGGGCTCTGTTCCAGTGAAGCAGAGGGAATGTTTCTCCAAGAAAGGTTTTGAGGATCTCCTCCTGGGGACTCAGAAAAATCTGGGCATAATGTAGGTTCTACGTCTAAGGGAGAAGTCGTTCGGCTTGAGGAGATCTGGGTCCCACAGGCTGAAGAAACTGGGGTCCTCACACAGACGGGACTGGGGATATTTTGGCTGACAAAGAATGTGCAGGGTGAGAAATCTTGGGATCTGTGAGGCGGAGGAACTCGGGGGTTTCTTATTAAGGGACTTTAGGTCTCCGATAGGCAGGACAGTTAGGGTCTTGAGGAGGAAGAGTTTTAAGAGCTCCCAGGCTGAGGTATTCAGGGTCTCCAAGGTTGAGGAAATTTAGTCTCTCTGCGGGTGCTATTTTTGGGTGCCTCAGGGTGAGGGGAAGTGGGGTTAATCTAGGAATTTGAGGGTCTCAGCACTAGGGGATTCGGTGTTTCTGTGGGTGAAGGGACTTGTAATCCCTGAAGCTGAGGAGACACAAGCCCCCTTCAGATTAGGATTCAGGTTACTCAAAGTTGACAGGATTTCGGGACTCCCACCCTGGAATTTGAAGCCATCATGCTAAGGGTTTATGGGCTACGCAGGGCACCTTCCCGTCAGCCTCCCCACTGTCCTGCCACGCTGCCTACCCTGTCCCCAGGAGCGCTAGAGGTTCAGCGAAGTCCAGTCCTTCGGCGCTGAGGTGAAGTGAAGGGCCAGCAGCCTGTCTGTACCCTGTCAGGCTCAAGCGACCAATCGGCGTTGTGACTGAGGCAGTCTGGCCAGTAGGCGCCGGGAGGGAGGGGAGCGCGATGGAGGCCCCGCCCCACCGCTTGGGGATTGGCTGCTCTGTGGGTGTGTCTGTAAAGCCTCCAGTGCGCAGGCGCACCTTGGCTGGTTGGTTTGTTTTCAGGCATGGCCTCTTAGGCTTGTATCCTCAAGTGGGCGGGTTGTCCTCAGGCTGAATGTCTCTTTCCAGTGCCCTCAACTGGTATATTGGCTCCAACAGACTGTAACCGTGCTCCCGGAGTTTATGCTAGGCCCCCCTGTGTCCTGCCTTATCAAATCCAGTTTTGGCGAGAACTCTTATTTGGTGAGTACTGCATTATTCAAGGGAAAACAGTGTAATTAACTACTTTCTGATGAGACACAAGATAAACACCGTATGGTCAAAGATTTAAACACAACGCATGGAATATGTATGTTAGAAAAAACTTGGAGGATTTTTAACTTGAAAGTGGAAGCGGCACTGATGAGCCATCTGTATATTTAATGTAGGTATGAAAAGCCTTCAGAAATGAGGTGTAAGTAAAACCTCAAAGCCTTGCAAGTGTTTTCTGGAAGCCGAGGCATCGATCTGGAGGACTGTGGATCCATAGAGCTGAGTTTGCCTGACACCTACTGGCTTCACAAGATAAAATAGGGACACTGGTTATGGCTCTTAGGTAGCTTTGCTCACAGAAAAATAATGTGATTTCCATGTATTGGAAGCAAAGCAACTGACTGTAGAATTAGTATGAAGTGGTGGTTGGGAGTCTGGATGGAGAAATGTTACCAGAAAAGTGAGTTTACCTCTTCATGAGCATAGAGCTAGAAGGTACAACCCAGCCAAGCTCATGGGAAGGAAAAATATATTACTTGCAGAACTATGGAGAACACCATGGAGCTTTCCAGAACAGTGTCTCTGTAAACCACAAAGTTGGGTAAGCTTTAATGTATGAGTACAGGCATGTTCTGGCTTCTGTGGTGACTCAGATTGTCAGCAACCTCTGCATAGCAGAAGACCCGGGTTTAACCCTTAAATGAGGAAGATCCCAAGAGGAGGGCGGGGCAGTCCTCTCCATTATTCCTGCATGGAGAATCCCATGGACAGAGGAGGCTGGTGGTCCGTGGGGTTGCAAAGAGTCAGACATGAGTGAGTGACTAACACTTTAACTTTACAGGCATGTTCATTAAGGGTCTTGGGCTGTGGGAGACTCCAAGCTTCAGTTGATTGAAGTCTTGAGAGTCAGAACCAGTCACCATCAGCATCCCTTACATTCCAGCTGGTCTGGTATACATATAGGTATCTATTCTTGATAAAGATATAGATATCTATTCTTCTTCATATTCTTTCCCCTTATCAGTTCAACTCAGTCACTCAGTCATGTCTGATGCTGCAGCTCTATGGACTGTAGCACGCCAGGCCTTCCTGTCTATCAGTAACTCCTGGAGTTTACCGAAACTCGTGTCCATTGAGTCGGTGATGCCATCCAACCATCTCATACTCTGTCATCCCCTTCTCCTCTTGCCCTCAATCTTTCTCAGCATCAGGGTCCTTTGAAATGAGTCAACTCTTCACATCAGGTGGCCAAAGAATTGGAGTTTCAGCTTCAACATCCGTCTTTTCAATGAACACTCAGGTCTGATCTTGTTTTGAATGGCCTTGTTGGATCTCCTTGCAGTCCAAGGGACTCTCAAGAGTCTTCTCCAACACCACAGTTCAAAAGCATCCATTCTTCAGCAGTCAGCTTTCTTCACAGTCCAACTCTCCCATCCATACATGACCACTGGAGAAAGCATAGCCTTGACTAGACAAAACTTTGTTAGCAAAGTAACATCTCTGCTTTTTAATATACTGTCTAAGGTGGTAATAACTTTTCTTCCAAGTAGTAAGTGTCTTTTAATTTCATGGCTGCAGTCACCATCTACAGTGATTTTGGAGCCCCCCAAAATAAATTCAGCCACTGTTTCCCCATCTATTTGCCATGAAGTGATGAGACCAGATGCCATGATCTTAGTTTTCTGAATGTTGAGCTTTAAGCCAACATTTTCACTCTCCTCTTTTACTTTCATCAGGAGGCTCTTTAGTTCTTCTTCACTTTCTCCCATAAGGTTGTGCCATCTGCATTGCTGATATTTCTCCTGACAATCTTGAATCTAGCTTGTGCTTCATCCAGCCCGGTATTTCTCATGATGTACTCTGCATAGAAGTTAAATAAGCAGGGTGACAATATATAGCCTTGATGTGCTCCTTTCCCGATTTGGAACCAGTCTGTTGTTCCATGTCTGGTTCTGACTGTTGCTTCTTGACCTGCATACAGATTTCCCAAGAGGCAGGTCAGGTGGTCTGGTATTCCCATCGTTTGGGAATTTTCCACAGTTTATTGTGACCCACACAGTCAAAGGCGTTGGCATAGTCTATAAAGCAGAAATAGATATATGTTCTGGAACTCTCTTGCTTTTTCGATGATCCTTTGGATGTTGGCAGTTTGATCTCTGGTTTCTCTGCCTTTTCTAAAACCAGCTGAAGATCTGGAAGTTCACAGTTCACGTCTTGCTCAAGCCTGGCTTGGAGAATTTTGAGCATTATTTTTCTAGTGTATGAGATGAGTGCAATTGTGGGGAAGTTTGAGCATTCTTTGGCATTGCCTTTCTTTGGGATTGGAGTGAAAACTATCCTTTTCCAGTCCTGTGGCCACTGCTGAGTTTTCCAAATTTGCTGACAGACTGAGTGCAGCACTTTCACAGCATCATCTTTTAGGATCTGAAATAGCTCAACTGGAATTCCATGTTTTCTGCTAGCATTGTTTGTAGTGATGTCTCCTAAGGCCCACTTGACTTCACATTCCAGGATGTCTGACTCTAGATGAGTGATCACACCATAGTTACTGTCTGGTTCATGAAGATCTTTTTTGTACAATTCTTCTGTGTTTTCTTGCCACCCCTTATTATATCTTCTGCTTCTGTTAGGTCCATACCATTGATGTCCTTGACTGAGCCCATCTTTGCATGAAATGTTCTCATAAGCATAGTTTTAAGGTTGCTATTGCAGGGAATGGCCACAAGGCGTCAGGACTTTTTCATGCCCAGTTGTGATTGCCTTGAAAGTGAAAACTTTCAAGTTTTAACTCAGGACTCTAATTCAATATGGAATGTACCTGAAGAAACACCCAAAAGCTTGTGTGTTCTTTCTGAACATTAGTATTTATTCATTTTAATAATTTTTAAATTTAATAATAGTGCCATGTGCATGTGGGGTTTTTAGTTCCCCGACCAAGTGTCAAACCCTCGCCCCCTGCATTTGAAGCACAGAATCTTAACCACTGGACTGCAGGGAAGTCCCCCAAAGCATTATTTTTTTAAAGTAACCTTTATTTCATATTGTAGTAACATTGATATACCATGTGTTGTTCGTGGCAAGTGAACCGAATATATTTTCTATTTTGTTGTTGTCCAGTAGCCAAATCAGGTCTTTTTGTAGGAGTGTTCCTTTTTCTACAGGCCCTGTTATACTTGTAAGACATATATTTGTATACACATAAGTGTACATAAATGTAAATATCTAGGTACATAGATATGTAAATGTCCAGAGAGAGATATAATTGTCTAGGTACGTAGATATACAAATGTCTATATGCATAGAAATATACATTCTAGGTACATAGATGTATAAATGCCAAGGTTCATATAGACATAAATATCTATATACATAGACATATAAATATATTTGCACATATAACTATGTATATACAGATATAAATATCTATTATAGATACATATAGGCATAGATATCTGTATACATAGACATGTAAATATCTGTATATACAGAGGATGGTTACACAGTGGACAATGAAGGAGACCACCTTATAGACAAAATAAGTGATACAGATAGTGCCATTTATAAGAGCATACTAGGAGAGAGAAACATAAACAATTTCAAACAAAGAGAACACAACTAAGCAAGATGCATGTGACTAGTTTTTATCTGATGGCAATAAACCAACAAGTCCCCAGGGGGTCAGTAGATGATGGCAAAGTCTGGAAGAGTGAGATAGTGAAAACAAGTTAAATGTTTCACCTTTGTTTACAAAGTATACCTTATACATTTTTGGATTCATACTTGTTACCTCCTAAAGTATGTATCATTCTATATATCCTCATATGCCCACATTCAAACTGTTTCAACTCAAATCAAGCATAACTCCAATTTGTTGCAACTCTAGTTAGTCAACTGTTGCAATTTCATGAAAAACACATTGTGATTCTTTTTTATAGACTATTAATGGTTAGGATTTCTATCTAATTTTTTTTTTTTTTTTGGGTCCTTAGAGATCATTTAAAATTTCAACACTTCTCCCTGCTTCACCTTGTTCTGATTCAATTGACATTGGAACAGTTATGGAAAGAGTGTTTAATATAATCTGAACTCACCAGGTATCTACTATTTGGTGTACATAAAGATCTGAGAAGCAGATTCGATTGATGTAAAAGTAAATATTGTGGATATAGAACATAATTAGAAATTGCCAGAGTCATTTGACCAGAGAGCAATCACAATGCATCCACTTCATCTCCCACACCCATGAGGACAAGTTCATCTTGGTAATAATATCAGCAACTGAAGAGTTAAAGTGTTATCCCTGTGAAAATGATTATGAAAAGAGATCTATGGAATGTTTTCATAGATAGGATGCACCTTTCCAAGAGGCTTTACATTTCAGGTAAATGTTTTATTATTTGGAGTCTTGAGTGGATTACAGACTCTGTAAGTTTTACAGACTGTTCAAAGTTACATTCTGTTCCATCCCGACATGAAGCCATTACCTTTTGGTTCATGCACTTGTGACAGACTTAAACAGACTTAGAGACAATCTGTGTTGGAGAGTGCTCTAAACCAGTGCGTGCATACCAGCGCAGATCTGACAAGAAACATTCACTCTCATGTTGTTGTAGTTGCTGGTCAGTGTCTTAAGTTGTGTCTGACTCTTTGTGACCCCATGGGCTGCAGCATGCCAGGAATCTCTGCCCATCACCAACTCCCTGAGCTTGCTCAAATTCATGACAGTTGAGTTAGTGATGCCTTCCAACCATCTCTTCCTCTGTCTTCCCCTTCTCCATTTGCCTTCAGTCTTTCCCCACATCAGGGTGTTTTCCAGTGAGTCGGCTCTTCACATCAGGGGTCCAAAGGATTGGAGCTTTGGTTTCAGCGTCAGTCCTTCCTATGAATGTTCAGGACTGATTTCCTTTAGCATTGATTGCTTTGATCTCCTCGCAGACCCAGGGACTCTCAAGAGTCTTCTCTAGCACCACAGTTCAAAAGCATTAGTTCTTCAGTGCTCTGACTTCTTTGTGGTCCTACTCTCGTCCGTACATGACTACTGCAGAAACCAGTAGCTTTTACTCTCACATATGGGATATCAACTTTGTTTTTACATACTGTCTGCTATATTTAGGCTCTTGGTTCGTACTTCATGTACCCATGTAGTGTTGTATTTAAATCCAGTTTGAAACAGAGCTTTATTTGAAGAACGCTTTGCCCACCAGCAGCATTCTATTCTCACCAGCACCTCTTACCTTGGTGTGACATCTCAAAACTCAGAAACTCTTACATGTGATATGAATATCAATTTCATTTTAGCAGAGTTTAAACAGAGAATTGACAAAATCAGGGTGCCTATTTTATCAGGTTTCTCCAGGCAGAAAATCGAAGCTTGATGTGTTTCAGTTGCTCAGTTGTGTCCAACTCTTTGCAACTCCATAGATTGCAGCATGCTGGGGTTCCCTGTCCTTCACCATCTACCAGAGTTTGCTCAAACTCATGTTCATTATGTTGGTGATGCTATCCAACCATCTCATCCTCTGTCATCCCCTTCTCCTCCTGCCTTCAGTCTTTGAAACTGTTAGAAGGCAGAGTTCATACAGCTTATGGGCTCCTTGACTCAATTTTTTTTTGCAAGAATTTTCTTATGTATTTTTTCAAGTGTGACCTTTCATTCATATAATAGCAAATAACAGAATTAGAAGAAACCAATTTGAAACAATGGATTTTTTCTACCCTGACAATCTGAGCACAAAGGAACCAGTGGGAACTGCAAAGATCTGGGGGCCAAGCTTTTAAGAATATTTTAGGTTGGCAAATACTAACTAGTATGCATTCCATTTCAACAATTTTTATTCTGATAAAGAATATCCTTTCCCAGAAGGCTTCCAGTGTGGCTGCGTCCTGCTGGAAGCATGGGAGAAGGAATCAGGGCACTTTCTGTCTGTCTTTACAAGACACTGGACTCAACTCTAAGAAATCCCTGGATCTTCCCTGGATCCTGAACACCACATGGCCAAAGATACTGGTAACAGTTTTGTTTTGCCTGTTAAAGTGTTTAATGACAAAGATTCATTTGGTTTCCTGATGTGGATGACATGTGGGGCCCAGTGATGATTTTTTCTTGAAGAAACTTACTTGCTAGTTCCCTGATGAGGGTGAGGCTGCTGTCCAATGATGAGAGACTCTGCATGTGTGTGACCTGTGCCTCCAGGAGAGCAACTTAACTCTAGTTTAAACCTGGCCAAGTTCTGTCTGCACGGTAGATTTAGACCTCTCTGTCTTGTCTAGGGGCTTCCCTGGTGGCTTAGATGGTAAAGAATCTGCATGCAGTGCAGGAGAACTGAGTTCATCTCTGTATTGGGAAGATCCCCTGGAGAAGGGAATGGTGACTGAATCCAGTATTCTTGCCTGCAGAATCCCATGGACAGAGATGGCTGGAGGGCTACAATCCATGTGGTCACAAACAGTCAGACATGTCTGAACGATGAATACTTTGACTTTTCAATCCTGTCTGCACTGATTATGTTTAGACAAGACAGCTTGCTTTCTGTAATGAGAATATTGACACTTGACCATGTTCTGTGTGCACTAGGACGTGGAGACCTGAGTGCGGACTGGGCCTGGCCTCCGTCCTAGAAAATTCCGTGCCTGTGTCTGAATGTCAGTGCTCAGAGGTCTGGGGTCTGGAGCTGAGGTGGGCTCCTCTGGGTAATGTGCCCTCCTCTGAGAGGGGTTCTAAGGCCTTCCCAGGGGTCAGTGCTGCAGTAGGGCTCTTACTCTTTCCTCCTGCCAGGCTCACCTGCCCTGAGGCTCATGGAGACTCCTCAGGTGGGCTACTTGGTAATTATACCAGTTTTTCAGTGCATTCAGTTTGAGTAGGGAGGCAAGTTCACCTGGCTAATTGATTCCAGGGTACAAGGATCAGGCAAAAAAATCAGTGGGCAGCAGGTGAGGTTGCTATGTCATCGCCTTCCCCCGTCGGCCGCCCCTGCTTAGCAGACACCAGACCTGCCCCTCGTCTTCTAGTCCCGTGCCTGGTGTATTTTCTCAACACCTCAGTGGGAAAACAAAGAACGGAGCCTGCTGGAACCAAGGTAGTGTGTTCAACATTATCGTGACAGCTGTAAAAACAGTTAGTATCAGACAGAACCAAAGGGCAGGAGAGGAGGACTTCTCTGGGACAAGAGAAGCTTCCAGGAACCCAGGAGTTTCCAGGAACCCACTCGTTTCTGCCTTTGGTGCCCAAGCATCAGGGACCTGGTGTCCTAAGCAAGAGTCGTGCAGCCCCAGAGGCAGGGTTTGGAGACTGTGTCGGTCTCACCCCATCCACACGGGTCCAGAAAATGTGCCCAGAGACCCCGTGTCTGCTCTTGACCTCTGTGTGTCTTGCCCCTTGGAGACCCCCAACATCTGAATTGAGGGCGTTGCCCTGATTAACCTGTGGTCTTTCTTCTTTTAATCTTGGGACATTCACATGAGGTCTGGCACCTTTGAATGGGTTGCTGCTCTGTGTTCTGCTGGGTGAAAACCTTTGGCGGTGTTGTATTAACATCATAGTGTATCACAGACCTAATCCGTAGGATCGCCACTGTCTGGGGTCCCCTAGATGGATTTTCTGTAATTTAATTTTTATTTTCTATTGGAATCAGGTTGATTTCCATTGTTTTATTAGTTTTAGCTGTACAGGAACTTAATTTGATTTTAAATAGATGTGAATCTATTCTTTTTCCATTTTTTTCCTCATATAGATTATTACAGTCTCTTTAGTAGAGTTTTCTATTCTTTTCACTAGGCCCTATTTGGTTATCAATTTGTTAGATCTTAGTGTGTATATAAATCCTAAACTCTTTATCCCTTCTTTCTTTCTTCTGATACTCATAATTTTATTTTCACAGGCTGTGAAGTCTGTTCTGTATATTAGGTCATTGGTATGAATTTATAGACTGTGCCGGTAAGTGATATCTCATGATATTTGTCTTTCTGTCTCTGAGTTCCCTCACCTGGTGTGATGATTTCTTAGCACACCCATGCTGCTGACAGAATCCCTGTTTCACTCTCTTTTATGGTTGAGTGGTGTTCCACTTATAGATGTACGGCCTTGTCCTCACTTTTCTTCCACTGGACCTTTTGGTGGATTCCATGTCTTGCAATTTGAAATAGTGCTGCCCTGAAAATCAAGGTGCACGTGTCATTTTGAATGGTGATTTTCTGTGGACCACGCTTCTCTGATAGCTCAGTTGGTAAAGAATCTGCCTGCAGTGCAGGAGACCCCAGTTCGATTCCTGGGACAGGAAGATCCGCTGGAGAAGGAATGGGCTACCCACTCCAGTATTCTTGGGCTTCCTTTGTGGCTCAGCTGGTAAAGAATCTGTCTGCAATGCAGGAGACCTGGGCTTGATCCCTGGGTTGGGAAGATCCCCTGGAGAAGGGAAAGGCTACCCACTCCAGTGTTCTGGCCTAGAGAATTCCATGGACTGTATAGTCCATAGTGTTGCAAAGTGTTAAACACGACTGAGTGACTTTCACTTCACATTCTCTGGACCTAGGCCCATGAGTGGGAGTGCAGGGTCATATGATACCTCTATGTCTTGTATTTCTTGGAAGCTCCATGCTGTTTTTCATAGTGGCTTCACCATTTACATTCCCCAAAAGATTATAGCAGGATTTCTTTTTCCATGTATTCTTTGCAGATGTTTTATTTTATTTATTTATTTAATCTTTATTCTTTGTAGATCATGGTGATGAAGGCCACCTTGACCAGCGTGAGGTGATACCTTATTGTAGTTTTGATTGGCATTACCTTAATAATTATTGGTGTGGACTGTCTATCCATGTGCTTTTGTTATTTTATACTTTGTGAGTACAATTTATCTCTTGAAACTGGCCTCTTGAAACTTGGCCCTGTGTTTAATTCTTTTCTGATGAAATACCCCAGGACATTTCTTGAGGGCAGATGTAATTTAAAGCCCTGTCAAACTTGTGACTCTTTAGAGCCCATCAGCACCTGTTTTATGGCTTTCCTGTTCACTGGGTGGTAAAAGAATCCACCTGCAATGCAGGAGACTTTCAGGAGACCTGGGCTCGATCCCTGGGTTGGGAAGATTCCCTGAAGAAGGAAATGGCAAACCGCTCTAGTATTTTTTCCTGGAGAATCCCATGGGCATCCTTTGTCCTGGCAGGCTACAGTCCATGGAGTTGCAAAGAGTCGGACAGGTCTGAGCAGCTAAACAACAAAAAGCGAACTAGTTTTGACATGTAAATATTGATCTGTACCAGCTAATTACTCCCCCCAAGCCCTGCCACCTTTCCATTTTGGTAAGTGTAAGTTTCTGAGTCTGTGAATCTGTTTGCACTTTGTAATGACACTCATTTGTATCCAATTTTAGATCCCACAGAAGTGATACTCTGTATTATCTTTCCCTTTCTCAGTTATTTCACTTAGTTTGATCACCCCTAGTTTCTTCCCTGTAACTGGAAATGGCATTATTTCATCCTTCTTTATGTCTGAGCCATATTGCATTGTGTATATGCACCTCATTTTCTGTATCCATTCCTCTGTCCTTGTACACTTAAGTTGTTCCCCTGTCTGGCTATTGTACCTAGTACTGCCATGATCTTTGGAGTGCCGGTGTCTTTTAAAATTTTGCTTTTTATTCTGCATCTACTTCTAGATATTGGATTTCTGGGTCACTGGGTACTTCGGTGCTTAGTTTTTAAAAGAACCTCCATAATGTTCTACCTAATGGGTGTACCAATTTACATTCCCACCAACAGTGTAGGAGGGTTTCTTTTACACCCTCTGCAGAATTTATTGTTGTAGGTTTTTATGTGGCCATTCTGACCAATGTGAGGTGATACATCATGGTACACTTGATTTGCCTTTGTCAAAGAACTAGTGATGCTGAGCATCTTTTCATGTCCTTTTATCACCGTCTCTATGACCTCTTTAGAGAAACACGCATTTAGACTTTTGGCTGATTTTTTTGGTGAGTTTTTTTTTGTTTTTTAATTGAGCTGTACTAATAATATGTATGTGTTGAAGAGAAAGTTCTTGTGAAATCAACCCTGAATATTCACTGGAAGGACTGAAGCTCCAATCTTTTGGCCACCTGATGCAAAGAGTTGACTCATTGGAAAAGATCCTGATGCTGGGAAAGATAGAGGACAGGATGAGAAGTGGGCAGCAGAGGATGAGATGGTTGGATGGCTTTACCCACTCAACAGACATGAGTTTGAGCAAACTCCCAGAGATAGTGAAGGACAGAGAGGCCTGGCGTGCTGCAGTCCATGGGGTCACAAAGAGTCAGACAAGACTTAGCAACTGAACAACTGCAAAAACCTGAATCCTCCTGAATATTAACTGCCTAGCAGTTCAGCTGACATTTAATATTCAGTTGTCCAGTATGAAAAGACAAAAAGTTATGACACTGAAAGATGGATTCACCTGGTTGGTAGGTGCCCAATATGCTACCGGAGAAGAGTGAAGAAGTAAATCCAGAAGGACTAAAAAGGCTAAGTCAAAACACAAACAGTTGTGGGTGTGTATGGTGGTATAAGTAAAGTTTGATGCTGTAAAGAGCAATATTGCATAAGAACATGGAATGTTAGGTCTATGAATCCAGGTAAATTAGAAGTGATCAAGCAGAAGAGGGCAAGAGTGAACATTGACATTTGAGGAATAAGTGAACTAAGATGTGTGGGTTAGGGTTAGGGTTGAATGTGGTCCACTGGAGAAGGGAATGGCAAACCACTTCATTATTCTTGCCTTGAGAACCCCATAAACAGTGTGAAAAGGCAAAAAGATAAGACACTGAATGATGAACTCCCCAAGTGGGTAGGTGCCCAATATGTTACTGGAGATCAGTGGAGAAATACCTCTGGAATGAATGAAGGAATGGAGCCAAAGCAAAAACAACACCCAGTTTTGGATGGGACTGGTGATAGAAGCAACGTTCGATGCTCTCAAGACCAATATTGCATAGGAACCTGGAATGTTAAATCCATGAATCAAGGCAAATTGGAAGTGGTCATACAGGAGATGATAAGAGTGAACATCGACTTTCTAGGAATCAGCAAACTAAGGTGGACTGGAATGGGTGAATTGAACACAGATGACCATTATATCCACTACTGTGGGCAGGAATCCCTTAGAAGAAGTGGGGTAGCCATCATAGTCAACAAACGAGTCTGAGATGCAGTAATTGGATGCAATCTCAAAAACAACAGAATGATCCCTGTTAGTTTCCAGGGCAAACCATTCAATGTCACAGTAATCCAAGTCTATGGCCCAACCAGTAATCCTGAAGAAGCTGAAGTTGAACAGTTCTATGAAGACCTACAAGACCTTCTAGAACAAACAACCCCAAAAAGATGTCCTTTTCATTAAAGGGGACTGGAATGCAAAAGTAGGAAGTCAAGAAACACCTGGAGTAAGAGGAAAATTTGGCCTTGGAGTACAGAATGAAGCAGGGCAAAGGCTAATAGAGTTCTGCCAGGAAAGTGCACTGGTCATAGGAAACACCATCTTTCAACAACACAAGAGAAGACTCTACACATGGACATCAACAGATGGACGACACCAAAATCAGGTTGATTATATTCTTTGTAGCCAAAGATGGAGAAGCTCTATACAGCCAGTAAAAACAAGACCAGGAGCCAACTATGGCTCAGATCATGAACTCCTTCTTGCCAATTTCAGAGTGAAATGGAAGAAAATAGGGAAAACCAATAGATCATTCAGGTTTGACCTAAATCAAATCTCTTATGACTATACAGTGGAAGAGAGAAATAGATTTAAGGGGCTAGATCTGATAGACAGAGTGCCTGATGAACTGTGGATGGAGGTTCATGGTATTGTAGAGGAGAGAGAAATCAAGACCATCCCCCAAAATACAGAAAAGTAAAAGAAATACAAAAAATCAAAATGGTTGTCTGAGGAGGCCTTACAAATAGCTGTCAAAAGAGGGAAGTGAAAAGCAAAGGAGAAAAGGAAAGATATTCCCATTTGTATACAGAGTTCCAAAGGAGAGCAAGGAGAGATAAGAAAGCCTTCCTCAGTGATCAGTGGAAAGAAATGGAGGAAAACAATAGAATGGGAAAGACTATAAATCTCTTCAAGAAAATCAGAGATACAAAGGGAACATTTTATGCAAAGATGGGCTCAATAAAGGACAGACATGGTAGGGACCTAACAGAAGCAGAAGATATTAAGAAGAGGTGGCAAGAAAATACAGAATAACTGTACAAAAAATCTTCATGACCCAGATAATCATGATAGTGTGATCACTCACCTAGAGCCAGACATCCTGGAATGTGAAATCAAGTGGGCCTTAGGAAGCATCACTATGAACAAAACTAGTGGAGTTGATGGAATTCCATTTGAGCTATTTCAGATCCTAAAAGATGATGCTGTGAAAGTGTTGCACTCAATATGCCAGCAAATTTGGAAAACTCAGCAGTGGTCACAGGACTGGAAAAGGTCAGTTTTCATTCCAATCCCAAAGAAAGACAATGCCAAAGAATGATCAAACTACCCCACAATTGCCCTCATCTAATACACTAGTAAAGTGCTGCTTAAAATTCTCCAAGCTATGCTTCAGCAAGACGTGAACCGTGAACTTCCAGATGTTCAAGCTGATTTAGAAAAGGTAGAGGAACCAGAGATCAAATTGCCAACATCCACTGGATCATCAAAAAAGCAAGAGAGTTCCAGAAAAGGATCTGCTTCTGTTTTATTGACTATGGCAAAGACTTTGACTGTGTGGGTCACAATAAACTGTGGAAAATTCTGAAAGAGATGGGAACACTAGGCAACCTGATCTGTCTCTTGAGAAACCTATATGCAGGTTGGGAAGCAAGATTTAGAACTGGATATAGAACAACGGACTGGTTCCAAATAGAAAAAGGAGTACGTCAAGGCTGTATATCATCACTCTGCTTATTTAACTTATATGCAGAGTACACCATAAAATCCGCTGGGCTGGAGGAAGCACAGCTGGAATCAAGATTGCTGGGAGCAATATCAATAACCTCAGATATGCAGATGACACCACCCTTAAGGCAGAATGAGAAGAAGAACTAAAGAGCCTCTTGATGAAAGTGAAAGAGGAGAGTGAAAATATTGGCTTAAAGTTTAACATTCAGAAAACTAAGATCATGGCATCCGGTCCCAACAATTCATGTTTTTTTTTTTTGTTTTTTTTTTTAATTTTTTTATTTTTCAGTGGGTTTTGTTATACATTGATGTGAATCAGCCATAGAGTTACACGAATTCCCCATGTTAAATAGATGGGGAAACTGTGGAAACAGTGGTTGACGTTATTTTTCTGGGCTCCAAAATCACTGCAGATGGTGATTGCAGCCATGAAATTAAAAGACACTTGCTACTTGGAAGGAAAGTTATGAGCATTCTAGACAGCATATTAAAAAGCAGAAACATTACTTTGCCAACAAAGGTCTGTCTCGTCAAGTGTATTCTTTTCCCAGTGGTCATGCATGGAGTGAGTATTGGACTATAAAGGAAACTGAGCAGAGAAGAATTGATGCTTTTGAACTGTGGTGTTGGAGAAGACACTTGAGAGTCCCTTGGACCACAAGGATTCCAAGCAGTCCATCCTAATGGAGATGAGTCCGGGATGTTCATTGGAAGGACTGATGTTGAAGCTGAAACTCCAATACTTTGGCCACCTGATGCAAAGAGCTGACTTATTTGAAAAGACCCTGATGCTGGGAGGGATTAAGGGCAGGAGGATAAGGGGATGACAGAGGATGAGATGGTTGGATGGCATCACCGACTTGATGGACACGGGTTTGGGTGGACTCCGGGAGTTGGTGATGGATTGGGAGGTGTGGTGGGCTGCGGTTCCCAGGATTGCAAAGCGTCAGACATGACTGAGTGACTGAACTGACTGAATTAGTGTTAGAAAAATTGTTTGCTTTAGGTGCCCTGGGATCGCATCTGATTTTCGTCCTAGAGAAGTCACAGCTCATGAGCGTAGCACATCTTCTGTGGAAATTAACATTCGTTTAACTATCGCTGTAGGTAAAACAACCCAATCATCTACTTCCAAATACCCTGGCTTTAACTCTGATGTTGGAATTATATAGGAGTCAAAATTAAGGTCTTCATAAACTGTATATGCATAGCTTCAATGTCTTTGGTGACTGATAGTTTATAGCATAAGGCATGGAGTGTTAATTTTGTCTATTATGTATAAAATTTATAGGGCTGGAAAGACAATTAAGATGAAAATAATAGCTGGTAAGATTGTTCGGATAGTCTACTTCTTGTGTGTCTATAGTGCCAGTGTGTGTGAGTTTTGTTGTCAGAATAAGTGAGATAATATAAACTACTAGTGAGCTGAATAAGAAAACAATTACTAATGTGTTGTCATGAAGTGTAAGAATTCTTCTATGATGGCTGGTGTTGCATCATGAAAGTCTAGTTGTAGAGGATATGCCATTGATATATACAGATTTTTCACCTATAACTTTACTTCAACAAAATGATACAATATTTTACTAACATCTCCTAAATAGAGAAAGAAATCATGGTTATGATTTTGGCTTGAAATCAGTAGTTCAGGGTTTGATTCCTTCCTTATTTATTTTAAAATGATGTGCATAGGTTCTTTGAGTGTGTGATATGGTTGGTCTACTGATAAGATCTTGTCCTGATGCAAATGCTTCTCAGGTAATAAGAATTATTGGTATTAGTGTGGTTAAAGAAATGAATGGGCCTATAGATGAAATAGTATTTCATACTGTGTATGCATCTGAGTGGTCAGAATATTGTTGTGGTATTCCAAACAGGCCTAGAAAGTGTTTTTGAAACAGGTTATGTTAACATCTACAAATCCATTTATGAAGTGAATTTTTGCTCATGTCAACTTGGATATAGCCTGAGAATGATGAGATTCAGTGCAGAAAGCCCCCTATAATAGCAAATCTCCCACTTGAAGTACATAATGCAACTATGTAACTACATAGTATATATCATGAAGAAAATATCTGAAGATGAACTAGCCAGGAAAATTCCTGTTAACCCTCTGACTGTGAAAAGAAATACAAAACCTAGGACTCACATTATAGCTGGGAATCATTTAATGTTACTGTCATGAGGCATTGCTAATCAACTGAACATTTGTACTCTTGTTGGCCTGGTAATAATTACAGTGGCTGATGTGAAATAGGCTTGTGTGTCAACTTACATCCTTACTGTGAATATACGATGTTCTCATACAATAAATCCTAAGAATCCAGTTGACACTATAGCTCAGACCATTCCCATGCACCTGAAAGTTTCTTTTCCCCTAAGGAATAGGTTCCAATATGTGAAATCATCCTAAATCCTGGCAAAATCAAAATATATACTTCAGAGTGTCGAAAAAATCAGATCAATGTTGATACAGTATTAGGTCCTCTCCTCCTTCAGTATCAAAGAAAGCTGTATTTAGATTTCAGTCTGTTAATAGCATAGTAAAAATGCCAGCTGCCAATACAGGTAGTGATAGTAATATGGCTGTGATTAGGACTAATCTCATGAATAACAGTGTTTGATATTTGGATAAGGCAGGGGTTTATATTAATAGTTGTAGTAATAAAATTGATAACACCTAAGATAGAAGAAACACCTATTAGGTGTAGAGAAAAAATAGTAAAGTCTATTTAAGCTCCAGCATGAGCTAGATTTCTGGCTAAAGGTGTAGGCAGCTCAGCCTGTGCCAGTGCCTGCTTCAACTATTGGTGATGCAAGCAGTAAGAGGAAAGAGGGAGGGAGAAGTCAGAAGCTTATTTATTCAGGGAAAACTATGTCATTAGCTCCAGCTATTAGGGAAACTAATCAGTTACCAAAGCCTCCAATCATAATAGGGAGTACTATAATGAAAATGATTACAAATGCATGAGCTGTTACAATTACATTATAAATTTGGTCTTCTCCAAGTCAAGTTCCAGATTGGCCCAACCCAGCACAGATTAACAACCTTGGGGCTGTGCCTACTGTTGCCAGCCAAAATCTTGGCCTTCATTGCCCACTGATGCTGAACAAAAAATATGGAGGACAGGTTTGGAGGAAACAGAAAGGTGACTTTTATTCTTAGCTGGCAGAGAGGAGAAACGCAGTGGGTTTATGCCTCGAGAGCTGTGCCCTGCCTCCCATGAGGAATCTAGGGGCTTATAGAAGCCAAGAGCTCACAGTCAGGAATCAGTTATGAAGAACAAAGGGAATAAGATCTTGATTTCTTCCTTTTGCATTGTTTCAAAGACAGTAGGAGACTGACGTCAATAACCCAGTAACTGAGTCTGGCATTCGGTGACCCTGTGGCCTTCTTTCTGATATGTAACTACAAGGGGGAGAGTGCTCTGAGGGTAAACAGCAGATGGGGATATATTTAGCGCAGAGTCAAAGGAAAATAGGTGCCAAGTGTAGCTTCTGCAGAGTTTAGGGACAGAAAAGCAAACTTAGTCACAGACGTTCAGCGTGAGGTGCAGTTACAGTAAAAAGAAACGTTAGGGATGTTCAGGCCTGCTCACTCTTCTCTTTATCTTGTTTGTTGTCAGAAAAGAAAGGAGAGAAACTCATTCCTCCTTTTTCCCTTTCAAGCAACACTGCCTTCCCAGCTCACGCACCAAATAGAAAGTATATAGTACTGATATCTTTACGGTTAGTTGAATATAATAGGCAGTTAATGAACATAGGCAGAATGGCTGAGTAAGCTTTAGACTGTAAATCTAAAGACAGGGGTTTAATCCACTTTTTCTTTTTATTAAGTTCTGGGATGAATATTTCACGTTGAATTGCAAATTCAAAGAAACCGGTTCAATTTGCTGGGACTTACACCGCTTTTTTTTTTTTTTTTTCCTTTTGCAATAGAAGTAGGTTGAAGTCAGTTGATCAGGGTATTTAGATGTTAACTAAAAGTTCATGGGGTTATAGCCCACCAATCTAGAGAGGGTTTAGCTTGAAGTGACTGGTTTTCATTCAATTGATGTAAGATATAATCTTGCAAACCTTATGAACAGGAATTATGTAAATTATACTTGCTTAGGGCTTTGAAGTATAAGGAACACCCCTATAGTACAGTAATTTTCCTGTAGTTCATACAATAAAGAATCTGCTTCCAATGCAGGAGACCTGGGTTCCATCCATGGATCGGGAAGATCCTCTGGAGAATAGAATGGCAATCCACTCCAGGATTCTTGCCTGGAGAATCCCATGGACAGAGGATTCTGGTGGGCTACAGTCTATGGGATCACAAAGAGTTGGTCATGACTGAGTGACTAAGCCCACAGCACACAGGGCATTGAAGGCTCTTGGTCTAGTTAACCTAAATTCCTATTCCAGTACTGAGAGAATTGGTGTTATGGGTAGAAATATTGTGGCTATTGCAGTTATTGTGGACAGGAATGTTATTTGTTTCATAAGGCTCTTGGTCTATTTAACCTAAATTCTTATGCCAGTACTGAGAGTATTGGTGTTATGGGTAGAAATATTGTGGTTATTGCAGTTATTGTGGGTAGGAGTGTTATTTGTTTCATAGTGTAGAATCATCATGTTTTCTCTGTTATTTGTGGAGAAGAAGAAGTTTAGTGCCGTGGAGGGTGTGAGTCATATGTTTAAGTACCATAGTGCCATGATTGCTATTACTGTTGGTAAAATGATGCTTTTTTTGGTTGTTGTTATTTTTTCAATAATTACTCACTTGGGTCTGAATCCTAATAGTGGTGGGAGGCGTCCTATTGATAATAGAATGATGAGGATAAGGGTTGTTATGATTGGTATTTTGTTGCATGTATGTGATAATGATAATGTGGTGGTGGTGGAGTTGGTTTTGAACATTCTGAATATGGTGGAAGTTAAGATAATATAACCAGGTTTAGTGGAGAAGGCAAAGCAACCCACTCCAGTACTCTTGCCTGGAAAATCCCATGGACGGAGAGGCCTGGTAGGCTGCAGTCCATGGGGTTGCTAAGAGTCGGATACGACTGAGCAACTTCATTTTCACTTTTCACTTTCATGCATTGGAGAAGGAAATGGCAACCCACTCCAGTATTCTTGCCTGGAGAATCCCATGGGCTTCCTTTGTCCTGGAGGCTATAGTCCCTGGGGTTGCAAAGAGTCGGACATGGCTGATCGACTAAGCCCAGCACACAGTACGCTATTAAATTAACTGATGGTGAAGTTTGGTATAGCACAGACATGGGTGCAAGGTTTTGTCATGGTCATAGGATGAAGCCAGATGTTAGTAAAATGTATTGTATACATTCTGGTACTCCAATGTGAAATGCAGATATTCCCAGTTTTATTCATAAGGCTATTGCTATTAATATGTATGCTGTTGGATTAAATAGTTTTGTGACAGCCCATTGGCCTGAGAATAATAAACAATGATAGTTATCATGAGTAACATTGATGTGGTGGATTGTGTCAAGTATTTAGTTGATGCTTCTGTTACTCCTGGGTTGAATTTATATATTATGATGGGGATCATGCCTAATATATTTATTTCAAAACCAAATAGATAAGTAATCAATTGAGATAATTATAATGACAATAAATCCTGAGACAATGGTTGATAGGATAATGATAAAGATGATGGGACTTATTAGTACAGAAAGGGTATAAATGAAAATTTTTGGGGTATAGGCCCAATAGTTTAATTAGCTGACCTTACTTATGGAATGTGGTGTAATTTGGTAGCACAAAGAACTTTGGATTCTTAGGGGTATGTTCAGTTCCTATAATTCTAGATATAAGAGGATTTAAATCTCTATTATTTACTCTGTCAAAGTAACTCTAGTCAGACACATTTCTTATGCTTGTGGAAGAGTACTTGATAATAGGATGGATAAGGATATGTGTCATATGCATAGGGCTTAGTGTTAGGGATAGAAAATATTTGAGAGTAAATGTATTCATTGGTCATATTGGAATCAGGGGTCTAATGCTCAAATTGATAGGAAGGAGAATGTTAATAATAGTGACTTGGTTCAGTTCAATTGCTCAGTCCTGTCCGACTCTTTGTGACCCCGTGGACTGCAGCATTCCAGGCCTCCCTATCCATCACCAACTCCCAGAATCCACCCAAACCCATGTCCATTGAGTTGGTGATGCCATTTCACCATCTCATCCTCTGTCGTCCCCTTCTCCTCCCCCCTTCAATCTGTCCCAGCATCAGGATCTTTTCAAATAAGTCAGTTCTTCGTATCTGGTGGTGAAAGTATTAGGGTTTCAGCTTTACCATCAGTCCTTCCAGTGAATATTCAGGACTGATTGCCTTTAGCATAGACTGGTTGGATCTTCTTGGAGTCCAAGGAATTCTCAAGACTTCTCCAACACCACAGTTCAAAAGCATCCATTCTTCAGCACTCATCTTTCTTTATAGCCCAACTTTCACATCTATACATGACTACTGGAAAAATAATAGCTTTAAATAGACAGATCTTTGTCAACAAACTAATGTCTGTGCTTTTTAATATGCTGTCTAGGTTAGTCATAACTTTTCTTCCAAGGAGCAAGCCTATTTTAATTTCATGACTGCAGTCCCTGTCTGCAGTGATTTTCAATTCCGTTCAGTTCAGTTGCTCAGTCGTGTCTGACTCTTTGTGACCCCATGAAGCGCAGCACATCTGGCCTCCCTGTCTATCACCAACTCATGGAATTTACCCAAATCCATGTCTATCAAGTCGGTGATGCCATCCAACCATCTCATAATCTGTCATCCCCTTCTCTCCTGCCCTCAATCCCTCCCAACATCAAGGTCTTTTCCAAAGAGTAAGCTCTTTGGATCAGGTGGCCAAAGTATTGAAGTTTCAGCTTCAACATAAGTCCTTCCAATGAATACTAATGAATATTCAGGACTGATTTCCTTTAGCATGGACTGGTTGGATCTCCTTGGAGTCCAAGGGATTCTCAAGACTTCTCCAACACCACAGTTCAAAAGCATCCATTCTTCAGCGCTCAGCTTTCTTTATAGTCTAACTTTCACATCTATACATGACTACTGGAAAAATCATAGCTTTAACTAGACAGATCTTTGTCGACAATAATGTCTGTGCTTTTCAATATGCTGTCTAGGTTAGTGATAACTTTTCTTCCAAGGAGCAAGCCTATTTTAACTTCATGACTGCAGTCCCCATCTGCAGTGATTTTCAGTTCAGTTCAGTTCAGTTGTTCAGTCGTGTCTGGCTATTTGTGACCCCATGAAGCGCAGCACACTAGGCCTCCTGTCTATCACCAACTCCCGGAGTTTACCCAAACCCATGTCCATTGAGTTGGTGATGCCATCCAACCATCTCATAATCTGTCATCCCCTTTTCCTCCTGCCCTCAGTCTTTCCCAGCATCAGGGTATTTTCAAATGAGTTAGCTCTTCACATCAGGTGGCCAAAGGATTGGAGTTTCAGCTTCAGCATCAGTCCTTCCAATGAACATTCAGGGCTGATCTCTTTTAGGATGGACTGGTTGGATCTCCTTGCAGTCCAAGGGACTCTCAAGATCTTCTCCAACACCACACTTCAAAAGCATCCATTCTTCAGTGCTCAGCATTCTTTATAGTCCAACTCTCACATCCATACATGACTACCAGAAAAACCATAGCTTTGTGTAGACAGACCTTTGTTGGCAAAGTAATGTCACTGCTTTTTAATATGCTGTCTAGATGTGTCATTGTTTTTTTCCCCAAATAGTAAGTATCTTTTAATTTCAAGGCTACAGTCACCATCTATAGTGACTTTGGAGCCCCCCAAAATAGTCTGTCACTGTCTCCATTATTTCCCCATCTATTTGCCATGAAGTGATGGGACCAGATGCCATGATCTTAGTTTTCTGAATGTTGAGTTTTAAGCCAACTTTTTCACTCTCCTCTTTCACATTCATCAAGAGGCTCTTTAGTTCTACTTCACTTTCTGCCATAAGGGTGGTGTCATCTGCGTATCTGAGGTTATTGATATTGCTCCTGGCAATCTCGATTCCAGCTTGTGCTTCCTCCAGCCCAGCATTTCTCATGATGTACTCTGCATATAAGTTAAATAAACAGGGTGATAATATACAACCTTGACATACTCCATTTCATGTTTGGAACCAGTCAGTTGTTCTATGTCCAGTTCTAACAGTTGCTTCCTGACCTGCATACAGGTTTCTCAGGAGGCAGGTCAAGTGGCCTGGTATTCCCATCTCTTTCAGAATTTTCCATAGTTTATTGTGATCCACACAGTCAAAGGCTTTGGCATAGTCAATAAAACAGAAATAGATGTTTTTCTGGAACTCTCTTCCTTTTTTGATGATCCAGCAGATGTTGGCAATTTGATCTCTGGTTCCTCTGTCTTTTCTAAAACCAGCTTGAACATCTCGACGTTCACAGTTTATATATTGCTGAAGCCTGGTGGACCCCCTCCCCTCCAAAAAAAATTCTCTCACTGTTTCCATTGTTTTCCCATCTATTTGCAATGAAATGATGGGACTAGATGCCACAACCTTAGTTTTCTGACTGTTGAGTTTTAAGTACACATTTCCCATAGAGGGTGTTTGCTTTCACCAGTGCATTCGCTTCGCAGAACTCTATCAGCCTTTCCTTGCTTCACTCCGTGCTCCAAGGCCCAACCTGCCTGTTACTCCGGGTGCTTCTTGACTTCCTTCCTTTGCATTGCAGTCTTGCAGGTCTTCATAGAGCTGTTCAACTTCAGCCTCTTCAGCAACACTGGTCAGAGCATAGCCTTGGTTTACTGTGATATTGAATGGTTTGCCTTGGAAATGAACAGAAATCCTTCTGTCATTTTGAGACTGCATCCAAGTACTGCATTTCAGACTCTCTTGTTGACTATGATGGCTACTCCATTTCTTCTGAGGGATTCTTGCCCACAGTAGTAGATATAATGGTTTCAATAATACGTGAACTGTGAACATCAAAATGTTCAAGCTGGTTTTAGAAAAGGCAGAGGAACCAGAGATCAGATTTCCAACATCCACTGGACAATTGAAAAAGTAAGAGAGTTTCAGAAAAATATCTATTTCTGCTGTATTGACTATGTCAAAGCCTTTGACTGTGGATCACAATAAACTGTGGAAATTTCTAAAAGAGATGGGAATGCCAGACCACCTGACCTGCCTCTTGAGAAACCTGTATGCAGGTCAGGAAGCAACTGTTAGAACTGGACATGGAACAACAGACTGGTTCCAAATTTGAAAGGAGCATGTCAAGGCTGTATATTGTCAGCCTGCTTATTTAACTTATATGCAGAGTACATCATGAGAAATGCTGGGCTGGAGGAAGCACAAGCTGGAATAGAGATTGCTAGGAGCAATAACAATAACTTCAGAGAGGCAGATGACACCACCCTTATGGCAGAAAGTGAAGAAGAACTAAAGAGCCTGTTGATGAAACTGAAAGAGGAGAGTTAAAAAGTTTGCTTAAAGCTCAATATTTAGAGGAGAAGGTAATGGCACCCCACTCCAGTACTCTGGCCTGAAAAATCCCACAATTGGAGAAGCCTGGTAGGCTGCAGTCCATGGGGTCTCGAAGAGTCGGACACAACAGAGCAATTTCAGTTTCAATTTTCACTTTCATTCTTTGAAGAAGTAAATGGCAACCCACTCCAGTGTTCTTGCCTGGAGAATCCCAGAGATGGGGGAGCCTGGTGGGTTTCTGTCTATGAGGTTGCACAGAGTCGGACACGACTGAAGCGACTTAGCAGCAGCAGCAGCAGCAGCAGCAACATTCAGAAAACTAAGATCTTGGCATCTGGTCCCATCACTTCATGGCAAATAGATGGAGAAACAGTGGAAACAGTGGCTGACTTTATTTTCTTGTGCTCCAAAATCACTGCAGATGGTGAATGCAGCCATGAAATAAAATGCCGCTTAGTGCTTTTAGAAAATTTATGACCAACCTAGACAGCATGTTAAAAAGGAGAGACATTACTTTGCCAACAAAGATCTGTCTAGTGAAGGGTATTGTTTTTCCAGTAATCCTGCATGGATATGAGAGTTGGACTATAAAGAAAGCTGAGTACCGAAGAATTGATGCTTTTGAACTGTGGTATTGGAAAAGACTCTTGAAGAGTCCCTTGGACTTCAAGGAGATCCAACCAGTCCATCCTAAACATAATCAGTGCTGAATATTCATTGGATGGACTGATGTTGAAGCTGAAACTCCAATACTTTGGCCACCTGATGTGAAGAACTGATTCATTGGAAAAGACCCTGATGCTGGGAAAGATTGAAGGCAGGAGCAGAAGGGGATGACAGAGGATGAGATGGTTGGATTGCATCACCGACTCAGTGGACATGAATTTGAGTAAACTCCGGGAGTTGGTGATGGACAGGGAGGCCTGGTGTGCTGCAGTCCATGGGGTCGCAAAGAGTTGGAAACGACTGAGCAACTGAACTGACTGACTGATATTTCTGTCATATGCTGGAGCAGCAATTGCGTCACACTCTAGTGACTCTGAGGAGATACCCCACGTCCAGGGGCAAAGGAGAAGCCCCAGAAAGATGGTACGAGGGTCACAATCACATTCAAAATCACCCCCACACCTGCCAGAGACACTCAGAGGGCTCAAACCCACCCTGTGCACAGCAGGACCTCAGTCACACGTAGACTGAGACAGAACTGTGTCTGGGTGTGTCCTGAGGGATACGGGTCAGCAGTGGACTGCCGCAGGAACAGGGGCTCTGCATGAAGTAGACCTAGGTATGGGATAAGCCCTCTGGGAGAAGTTCACCATTAACCCACCACAGAGCCGCCAGAACGTCCACAGGACTGGGAAACAGACTCCTGGAGGGCACAACAGAACCTAGTGCACACCAGGACCCAGGAGAAAGGAGCAGTGACCCGCAGGAGGCTGACCAAGACGTGCCGTGAGTGTCCAGGGGTCTCTGCTGGAGGCGTGGGTTGGTGGCGGCCTGCTGCAGGGTTGGGGCGCTGACTGTAGCAGGGCCTGCATGGCATCTTTTGAAGGAGGTCACCATTTTCTTCATCGCCTCCACCATAGTTTGGCCTCAGGTCAAGAAACAGAGAGGGAACACAACCTCGCCCTTCAACAGAAAATTGGATTTCCATCAGAGGGCAGACAGACTGAAAACCACAACCACAGAAAACTAACCAATCTGATCGCATGGACCACAGCCTTGTCTAAATCAGTGAAACTATGAACCATGCTGTGTAGAGCCCGCCAAGATGAACGGGTCATGGTGGAGATTTCTGACAAAACATGGGCCACTGGAGAAGGGAATGGCAAACCACTTCAGTATTCTTACTTTGAGAACCCATGAGCAGTATGAAAAGGCAAAAAGTTAGGACACTGAAAGATAAGCTCCCCAGGTCGGTAGGTGCCCAATATGCCTCTAGAGATCCGTGGAGAAATAACTCCAGAAAGAATGAAGAGACAGAGTCAAAGCAAAAGCAACACCCAGTTGTGGATGTGATTGGTGATGGAAGTAAAGTCCGATGCTGTACGGAGCAATATAGCATAGGAACCTGGAATGTTACGTCCGTGAATCAAGGGAAATTAGAAGTGGTCAAACAGGAGATGGCAAGAGTCAACATTGATATTTCAGGAATCAGCAAAATAAAATGAAGTAGAATGGTTGAATATAATTGAGATGACCATTATGTCTTTTGGGCAAGAATTCCTTAGAAGAAATGGAGTAACCCTGATAGTCAATAAAAGAGTCCAATGCAGTACTTGGATGCAATCTCAAAAATGACAGAATGATCTCTGTTCATTTCCAAGGCGAACCGTTCAATATCACAGTAATCCAAGTCTATGCCCCGACCAATAAGGCTGAAGAAGCTGAAATTGAATGGTTCTATGAGGACGTACAAGACCTTCAAGAAATAACACCAGAAAAGGTGTCCTTTGCATTAAAGGGGAGTGGAATGCAAAAGTAGGAAATCAAGAAATACCTAGAGTAATGGGCAAATTTGACCTTGGAGTACAGAATGAAGCAGGGTAAACCCTAATAGAGTTTTGCCAAAAGAATGCATTTATTATAGCAAACACCTCCTTCCAACAACACAAGAGAAGACTCTACAAATGGACATCACCAGATGGTCAATACTGAAATCAGGTTGATTATATTCTTTGCAACCAAAGATGGAGAGGCTCTATACAGTCAGCGAAAAGAGGACTGGGAGCTGACTGTGGCTCAGTCCATGAAATCCTTATTGCCAAATGCAGACTGAAATAGAAGAAAATCGGAAAAACCACTTGACCCTTCAAGTATGACCCAAATCAAAACCCTTATGACTATATAGTGGTAGTGACAAATAGATTACAGGGATTATATCTGCTAGACAGAGTGCCTGAATAACTGTGGATGGAGCTTTGTGACATAGAACAGGAGGCAGTGATCAAGACCATCCCCAAGAAAAAGAAATGCCAAAACACAAAATGGTTGTCTGAGGAGGCCTTACAAATAGCTCTGAAAAGAAGAGAATGAAAGGCAAAGGAGAAAAGGAAAGAGATACCCATTTGAATGCAGAGTTCCAAAGAAGAGCAAGGAGAGATAAGAAAGCCTTTCTCAGTGATCAGCGCAAAGAAATAGAGGAAAACAATAGAACGGGAAGGATTACAGATCTCTTCAAGAAAATTAGAGATACCAAGGGAATATTCCATGCAAAGATGGGCTCAATAAAGGACAGGAATGGTAGGGTCCTAACAGAAGCAGAAGATATTAAGAAGAGATGGCAAGAATACACAGAAGAACTGTACAAAAAAGATCTTCCCGACCCAGATAATCACGATGGTGTTATCACTCACCTAGAGCCAGACATCCTGGAATGTGAAATCAAGTGGGCCTTAGGAAGCATCACTATGAACAAAGCTAGTGAAGGTGATGAAATTCCAGTTGAGCTATTTCAAATCCTGAAAGATGATGTTGTGAAAGTGGTGCACTCAATATACCAGCCAATTTGGAAAACCCAGCAGTGGCCACAGGACTACAAAAGGTCAGTTTTCATTCCTATCCCAAGGAAAGACAATGCCAAAAAATGTTCAAACTACTGTACAGTTGCACTCATCTCACATGCTTGCAAAACATTGCTCAAAATTCTCCAAGCCAGGCTTCAACATAGCCTGAACCATGAACTTCCAGATGTTCAAGCTAGATTTAGAAAAGTGAGAGGAACCAGAGATGAAATAGCCAACAACCATTGGATCATCGAAAAAGCAAGAGAATTCCAGAAAAACTTCTGCTTTATTGACTATGCCAAAACTTTTGACTACGCGGATTACAACAAAGTGTCGAAAATTCTTCAAGAGATGGGAATACCAGACCCCTGACCTGCCTCCTGAGAAACCTGTATGCAGGTTAGGAAGCAACAGTTATAACTGGACATGGAACGATAGACTGGTTCCAAATAGGATAAGGAGTACGTCAAGGCTGTATATTGTCACCCTGCTTATTTCACTTAAATGCAGAGTACATCATGAGAAACGCTGGGCTGGAAGAAGCACAAGCTGGAATCAAGATTGCTGGGAGAAATAGCAATTACCTCAGATATGCAGATGACATCACTCTTATAGCAGAAAGTGAAGAAGAACTAAGAAACCTGTTGATGAAAGTGAAAGAGGAGAGTGAAAATGTTGACTTTAAACTCAACATTCAGAAAACTAAGATCATGGCATCTGGTCCCATCACTTCATGGCAAATAGATGGGAAAACAGTGGACACAGTGGCTGACTTTATTTTTTTGGGTTGCAAAATCACCAGAGATGGTGATTGCAGCCACGCAATTAAAAGACACTTGATCTTGGAAGGAAAGTTATGAGCAACCTAGACAGCATATTAAAAAGCAGAGACATTGCTTTGCCAACAAAGGTCCGTCTAGTCAAGGTTATGGTTTTCTCAGTAGTCATATATGGATGTGAGATTTGGACTATAAAGAAAGCTGAGCAATGAAGAATGGATGTTTTTGAACTGTGGTGTTGGAGAAGTCTTGAGAATCACTTGGACTCCAAGGAGATCCAACCAGTCCATGCTAAAGGAAATCAATCCTGAATATTCATTGGTATTCATTGGAAGGACTGATGTTGAAGCTGAAACTTCAATACTTTGGCCACCTGATGCAAAGAGCTGACTCATTGGAAAAGACCCTGATGCTGGGAGGGATTGGAGACAGGGGAAGAAGGGGACGACAGAGGATGAGATGGCTGGATGGCATCACCGACGTGATGGAGATGGGTTTGAGTAAACTCCGGGAGTTGGTGATGGACGAGGAGGCCTGGCGTGCTGAGGTTCATGGGGTCGCAAAAAGTTGGACACGACTGAGCTACTGAACTGAGCTGAGGATAAAAATTTGTTGTAAGTGTCATGCACTGAAGTTAAGTAAGAATCATACTGTTGTTTTAATAAAACCTGTATCAGCATAGGGTTTGGAGAAGGCAATGGCACCCCACTCTAGGACTCTTGCCTGGAAAATCCCATGAATGGAGGAGCCTGGTAGGCTGTGGTCCATGGGGTCGCGAAGAATCAGTCACGACAGAGTGACTTCACTTTCACTTTTCACTTTCATGCATTGGAGAAGGAAATGGCAACCCACTCCATTGTTGTTGCCCGAAGAATCCCAGGGATGGAGGAGCCTGGTGGGCTGCTGTCTATAGGGTTGCACAGAGTCGGACACAACTGAAACGACTTAGCAGCAGCAGCAGCAGCACAGAGTCATACAAAACAGGTCCACACCCCCTGGCCCCGCTTTCCCACACCCACGCCCCCGTGCCCTGCATCCCCACATCCACGCAACACAAGCCAGCAGTCTGCCTCCTCTTTCCAGTCAGTCTCTGGGCTTCGCTGAGGTGTTTTGACCCTGGGGAAGGAAATGGCAACCCACTCCAGGATTCTTGCCTGGAACATCCCATGGACTGAGGGGCCTGGTGGGCTACAGTCCATGGGGTCGCAAAGAGTCGGACACAGCTGAGCGACTGAGGAGTTATACAAGATTGCCTGTAGTGCTGCCGTGTTTGCATCTGCCGTCCACACCCTCATCCAATGAGCAGGAAGGACATAATCCCTGCTCCTTCACAGCCAGTAAGTAATTGGAAGAGATTCTTAGTGGTAACAAGAATTAGTATTGCAACAAGGAAAAGGAGTGTTTGAAGAATCAGTTAATGTTGGGGTCTGAGTGAATGGATCATATTGAGAAGTCTATAATTGATCATATGACAAATAGGGCCACCAGCACACATTATTGAGAAATAATCTATTTTAGAACTGAATGGCAGCTTAAGGGTTTGTAGTGTGATTCAGTGCCAGTTTGAGATAATTATCTCTTGGCCTGTATACATGAATATTATTGTTGGAACTAAGCCAAAGGTGAAGGCATATGAAACAATCTTACATATAGAGGGTATGTGGTGGTTTTATAAATGTTAGTGCTTGTTATTATGATAGATGATATAAATAGTGAGGCTAGAGTGACAGAGGAAATTTGATTTATTACTTTTATTTGGAGTTGCACCAATTATGTGGTTCCTAACACCAATGGATAAAAGTTTGAAAAAGCCATGCTGTTAGTCATGGGAGTATAGAATCAGCAATTCTTATGTACATCTGCGGTAAATAAGAAGGTATTGTCTTCTCTTCCTAGATTCACAATCAAGTTTTTTTTTTCTAAACTATATATACAGTATAGGGGGCCTAGAATGATTTTTGGGTTTAAGGATAAGAGTAGAAGAGGTAGGATGGGTAATGATATGAGAGCATTTTCTCATGTAAAAGATGGAGAGATACTGTTTATGTGTGTGTGTATTTGCCTCACTGTGTTGTAATGACTATATATAAAGAGTATAGGGCAGCAATTGCTATATTAATTCCTATTAAAACAATTGCAGTGTTTGATCATGAGAAGGATATTACTGCAAACAGCTCTCCAATCATGTTAATATTTGGGGTTAGAGCTAGGTTTGTTTAACTTGCTGGTAATCATCAGGGTGCTATTAGTAGGAGCAACATTTGTAGACTTTAGGCTAGGACTATTGCTTGGCGATGGACCTGGCAATTTGAATTTGTCAGGCCGAACAATACAGAGGTTGTAAGACTATGGGCAATTACTAGGGCTGTGGCTCCTATACAACTTCAAGGTTGTCGGGTAAGGATGGCAAAGTGCTATGTGGCTGACAGAAGAGTATGCAGTGAGTGATTTTAGGTCTGTCTGGCATAAGCAAATGAAGCTGGTTATAATTATGCCTCATAAGGACAATAGAATGAGTGGATACCCTATGAAGTCTGTTAGTGAGTTTCAAATTATTGTAATTCGTAATTCATAGTATACCATAGCACCCAAATTTTAGTAGTGCTGGCAGCATAGCCAGAACTATGAAGCCTGCAATAGGGGCCTCTTCATGTGCTTTAGGTAGTCAAAGGTGGAGGCCATAAAATGGTGTTTTTCCTATAAAGGCAATTACGCATACTAACCATATGAAACCATTGGATCAAGAGTTGGATACTGATTCGGCTCAGCATTAGAATATTGAAATGTCCTACTGTATTTTGAATGTAGACAAGTATTCCTAAGAGGGGGAGAGAACTTACTAGGGTATAAAATAAATAGAGACCTGCATTAACGTGTTCTGCTTGATTTCCTCTTTGGGTAATGATAGTGAGTGTTGAAACTAGCGTTACTCCAAATAGAATACATAAAAGAATTAACTTTATGGCAGTAAATGTTATACTTAAAGTAATTATAGTATGACTAGCAGTGATAATATTTTTTTTCTGGTAGAGATCCTTTGAATACGTGGTGTTGACTATTAGTATAAGGGGTGATAACCGTGTAGTTAAAATCAGTGGTGGTGTCCATAGGGAGTGGGAGATAAATAGTGAGAAATTGAAGCTGTTATCATTGATTAAGGAGGAGTAGGCTAGTGAGTCTAACTGGTAGGCTATGCGTGGTGGTGTTAATTCAGATTAACCTGGTAATCAGGTTAGTGGTGTTGTTGCTGACCAAAATCTCGGCCTTCTCTGCCCGCTGAGCTGAATAAAAGAACATGGAGACTGAGTCTGGAGGAAATAGAAAGCTGGCTCCAATTCTCAGCCAGCAGAGAGGGGAACCCTGCAGGCTCATGCGTCAAGACCTGTGCCTGCCCCCCCTGAGGAGTCTAGGGCTCACAGTCAGGAGGCAGTATGATAAACAAAGGGGATAGGACTTTGATTTCTTCCTCTTGCATTTATTCACAGTCGCATCAGTTCAGTTCAGTTGCTCAGTCATGTCTGACTGATGATGGGAAAGACTGAAGGCGGGAGGAGAAGGGGACAACAGAGGATGAGATGGTTGGATGGCCTCACCGACTCAATGGACACGGGTTTGAGTAAACTCCGCGAGTTGGTGATGGACGGGAGGCCTGGTGTGCTGCAGTCCATGGTGTCACGAAGAGTCGGACACGACTGAGCGACTGAACTGAACTGAAACCACTCCTGTAGATTCTTCCAAGTGTGTAGCCCAGAGCGTTCTGCCTGAGGGAGTTGAGATCACACAGGTAAATCGTGTAACAGCTCACAGGTTGCTCAGGACTGTGGAACTGGCAGCCCTTCCTGGGCAGCCACGACCCTGAGCAGCGATGAGAGCCTCGCCCCCTCCTGGTCCCAGGAGAAGGAAGCTGATCAGCCTCCCGGCTGGTCCAAAACACTGCTGGGAGGTCCCTGTCTACCCTGACTGCTGGAGCGGCCCAGGGGGCCCACCCTCTCGGGCCCCACCGAGCCCCATCTCCACACCCATCTGGAGAGTCCTTCCAGGCCGCCGTGATGGAAATCTGTGGTGAGAACTCAGCAGTAAGCCGTGAGGGCAGCCGGGACCTTCCTTCACCGAGGACGTGGCATCGCTAGGTACACTGAGGTCATGCAGGTGGCGGGGAGGCCGTTTCAGATGGTGGTCTGTGCTGAGAAGGACACAGGACACGGGGAGGCAGGGGCTGACGGGTGGCATGTCCAGAGATGCGCCTTCTTGGAGGTGGGGGGATGTTCAGACAGAACTGCATCTGGGCCCGGAGCTCCAGCAGGGCTGGCCGGTGGCTGAGGAGGGCAAAGCCGGGGCTTGGTCACAGGAGCCGTGTACCTGGCCTCTGGTAGAGTTTCTGCTCCTCACGGACTGGAGTTATTGTCTGTCTCCTCATGGCTGTCCCATGCCTGCAACACGACCTGGCCAGGGGAAGATGCCAAGCAAATATCTGTGAATGAGTGGACAGTCCGAGTGTGAAGATGCATAGGACAGGCGGCGTCAGGCTGCAGAGTGGGGGTTAAGTAGATTAGGAGGCCGAGCTGGGAGAGAGGCGTACAGGGTTTCTGAGTCCAGACTCCCAGCCCCCTTGGGCTCAGCTCCACCCAAACCCGTCTGTTCCCCAGACACTCTGTTTTGTATGGCACATTCCCTCTGGCCTTCACTCACCTGCGTGTCCTGCCCTGCATGACTTAACAGCAGCTCCAAGTCTGCTCCTACCACCTGTGCCTGAAGCCTCTTTATGCTTAAGCTGGGGGATCCCAAGGGCGTCTCCTGAGATGGGGCCCCTTCCCTGTCCAGGGACGGGTGCACCTTGTCTGTGCCGTGGACTCTGCTCTCTGCAGTTGTCTGCCTGTTCGGATCTCTGCCTGACCCAGGGCTGGGAGTATTCATGCGTTGGTGTGTCCCCGCTGTGTATAGCAATCCGCCAGGCTGAGTCCTGCTGGCCTGCATCGTGACACTGCCATTTACTGGTGACACGGGGCCCACCCTGGAGCACCGCTGACAACGTGTCCGCTGGTCTCAGCTGGACCTCACTGTTGGGCCGGGAGCCAGATTGTCAGTGCTGTTGGTGCCTGTGGGCCTGGCTGCCATCACAAGCCTTCTCCTTGGGGCTCAGCAGCTGAGCCATCAGATTGTGTGCAGAATGCACTGCAGACCAGCACAGGGGGTCAGCGCTGGGCCTCAGCCAGAGAGCGGAGGCACCGACGTGGGGCCTGACCTCCATTAGGACACTTTCCGGCCTCCTGAGCTGTTTTGTCTGACCTTCGAGGAACGGGCAGAGTTGCTGCCCTCATCCTGGCCCACGCTCTCCAGAGCTGCCCTCACAGACCTCCCCTGCATTGGGATCCGACCAGTACATTCCTGGTCCCAGCACCAAGCCAGGGCGTCCTGGGGCCCCTTCAGTTACGGGGTCAGGGGGAGCAGAGCCGCTTTGTTTTGAGTTGGAGGGGGAGTCCTGTGGGTAGAGTTCTCATTTCCTCCAGCAACTTGTGGCTTATGGCGCCCAGGGCTCCCAGCCAGCCTGTGCGCTGCCGTGGGACCCCGTCTCCTGTCGGCCCTTCTTCTGACTGGTTGGTCCATGTTCTGACTGCTCGGGACTTGGTGCTTCTGGGTTGAGTTATGTAATTGGCTAGGGTCTGTTCTTTTTTGTTTTAATCAGTATTTCATTTTTTGAAGTATAGTTGGTTTACAATGTGTTAATTATCAGGGATACACTTATACACACATACACATTCTTTTAAAAAATATTCTTTTATGTTTATCATTGGACACTGAATATGGTTCTCTGCTATGCAGCAGGGCCTTCTTTATCCATTCTACTTATAAAAGCTACATCTGCTGACCCCAGCCTCCCACTCTGTCCCTCCACCGCCCCCTCCTCCTCGGAGAGTGCCAGTCTGTTCCCTCTGTCCCCGAGTCCATTTCTGTTTCATGTGTGTGTGCTCAGGTGTTTAGTTGTGTCTGACTCTTTGCGACCCCATGGACTGTAATCCACCAGGCTCTTCTGTCCATGGGATTCTCCAGGCAAGAATTCACCGCTGGGTGAATGCATGCTTGTGGTCACTCTGACCTGTCACAGACCTATCAGAGGCTGTCCTCTGGGTGAGTGCAGGCTCGTGGTCATTCAGGTCCGTTACAGACCTCTCAGAGGCCATCCACTGGGTGAGTGCAGGCTCGTGGTCACTCTTGTCCATCACAGACCTCTCAGAGGCCACCCACTGTGTGAATGCAGCCTTGTTGTCACTCAGGTCCGTCACAGACCTCTCAGAGGCCATCCACTGGGTGAGTGCAGCCTCGTGGTCACTCTGGTCTGACACAGAACTCTCAGAGACCATCCGCTGGGTGAGTGGAGGCTCGTGGTCTCTCTGGTCTGTCACAGACCTCTCAGAGGCTGTCCGCTCGGTGAATGTAGGTTTGTAGTCACTATGACCTGTCTCTCTGCCCATAATAAATAAGGAGGGTTGTCAGCACCTGGGCGAGTGATGCTGTGGTCACCCGGACTGCCTCATCCTTGTGAGATTTCATGTGAAGACAACACAGAAGGAGAACCAGCCAAGACGGATCAAGGGAGCAGTGAACCCCTCTTCACAGGGACCCTGTGAGACCCAAGACTCACTCTGCCTACCCCGCTCTGACTTTTGGGAACTGGCCTTTGTCATTCTCTGGGCAGGAGGAGGGAAGGACAACCCGGTCTCTCTTCCACCTCCTGAGACCCAGGTGGGCCCTGGGGGCAGCAGCACCTCCACCTGGGGTCCAGAGAGGGTGTCCTGAATGCACAGTGCCTAACCGGTCAGTGAGGCCGGCCCTCGTCCACAGTGCACTGACCTGCTGCAGGGTCTCGGGTTCCCTGGCATCCAGCTCCCCCATCGCCAACCCCAGCTTGGTGTCCTGGGAGCCCCTCACTGGCAGGCACATAGGAGGTGAAAGCTGCATGTTAGTGAGAAGGAGGAGAAGCTGGTGGGGCAGGGGTCCAGCGTGGAGTGTCCAAGGCCCCTCTGCTCCCCCAGGAACACACAGCCCCACCTGCCGTGGTCTTTCTCCTCTTTAGTGTCTTTGTGGCTGATGTTGCCAAACACCTTCCTCTGGAAGAGAAAGCTCCATGACCATGGAAGGAGTGGAGGTGAGGAAGTGCTGTAGCCCTAAACCCAGAGAGCTTCAGAACTAACTTCCCTGAGCCTTGAACGTACTGCCTGTTACATCTGTCCCAACCGAGGCCAAGATCTAGAGAGATTCTCTGTGGAAACACTTTCCATGTCGAATAAGAGAACCAAAGCAGGCTAAGATCTGGGCAGATTCTCTGTGGAAACAGTTTCCATGTCCAATAAGAGAACCAACAGAGGCCAAGATCAAGACAGATTCTCTGTGGAAACACTTTCCATGTCGAATAAGAGAACCAACCTAGGCCAAGATCTGGGCAGATTCTCTGGGGAAACAGTTTCCATGTCCAATAAAAGAACCAACCGAGGCCAAGATCTGGGTAGATTCTCTGTGGAAACACTTTTCTGTCCAACAAGAGAGGATTTGTTAACCCACAGCTGAACCCCGAGACGTGGGACGTGCTGTAACTGTGGATGCTGCAGGGAAGGTGTTTGAGAGGCTTCTTCCCCGGGCGGCTCCCCGAGGTCCCTGGAGCTACTGGACCCAGAGGCGGAGCGCTTGCGATTCTCTCCTCACTGCAGGCCAGACGGTGCCCCCAACCATACAGACCTGCTCCTCCGCCTCCATGAGTTCAACGGAAACCCCCGGTCATGAGGCCAAAGCACAGTCTTCTTGGTGAGCAGAGCAGGGGCCGGTGGGGAAGGGGGGTTAGGCTGAAAGCTTTTGTAGAAGAAAAATGCACACATGTGTTCCTGTGTGTGGTGGCAAGATGCTGCAGTAATTGGTGTTCCCCACACATTTGTGGGTGGGTTTTAGTTTCTGTATTTTCTAAATTTCTTCTTTTTTAAACAGCTGCATATTATGAGAAAATTTTGCAATCAACCATGAGCACTTGCAAAATAAGATCTTTCATTTTTTTTCTTTTCCTAAAATGTTGCAGTTTTCTATGGTGACAGATGAACAGCCTCCTACTTTTAAGTGTTCATTTAATTGGCTGCGCTTGGTCTTAGCTGTGGCATGCAGGGCCTTCAGTTGCAGCATGTGGGAAATAGTGCCCTGACCAGGGATTGAACGTGGCCCCGTGTGTTGGGAGCTGAGTCCTAGCCTCTGGATCAGCAGAGAATGCTGCGATCTCCTACTTAAAAAAAGATTGTTTATTTATATTTTTCTGTGCTGGGTTTTTGCTGCTATGTGGGCTTTTATCTGGTTGTAGGGAGTGGGGGCTGCTCTCTCGTTTCTGTGCTGAACTTCTCCCTGTGGTGGCTGCTCTGTTTGGGAAGCAGAGACTCTAGGCTCTTGGGCTGCAGTAGTTGTGAACGGACTTAGTTGCTCCACAGCACGTGGGGTCTTCCCAGATCAGGGATTGAACCCGTGTCTCCTGCATTGGCACGTGGATTCTTAACCACAGCATCACCAAGGGAGTCATTCCCCTCCCCGCTTCCTGCCAACTTCCCCCTTTAAAAAAAGACTAAAAATAATCTGTTTAGTAAGTTTTCAGGAGTCTGAGCTCTGAGGTCAGCGTCTGTGGTGTCATTCTGCCAAAGGCATCTTGGCTTCAGATTCTGACTGGGCTCATGATTCCAGTAAGCAGGGCAGTGCTGGTGGCTGAAGACAGGCTTGGCCTCTGGAGCTCTACCCTCACCGAATCACCCAGGGTCCCCGAGCCCCGGCAGCCAAGCAGAGCCGCGGGCAGGCGGGGCTGGTACAGCCATGGGGCCGCCGTGGTCAGGGTGGAGCATGCGGCAGAGGCAGCTGGCTATCCGTCCCATGACTGCTGATGTCCTGTGTGCCCATGCAGGGCAGTCACGGTGTCAGGCGGGGACTGGCCGCTGTCTTGGGGACAGGATGGGACCTCAGAAGCTCGCATCCCCATTCCCCATCTCCCAGCTTCGCTTAAGATCATGGCTTGTGGCTGCTGGCAGCTCCCTGGGCTGGGAGGCTGTGTATAGCACCAGCCTCCTTGCTCAAGGTCAGCTGAGACCCCCAGCTCTGGGGTCACACAGCATCTGTGCCACCATCCAGGTCATCCCACTTCTGTGAGGGAGGGCCTGTGTGGGGCTGTGGGTGATGGGGGATTTGGGGGTGTTGTGGGCTGGCCCCAGGAGTCAGCTTTTTGAGGGAAGGGGAGCAGAGGGGAGGGGAGGGAGAAACTTTGACCTGCTCAACCTTCCAGGGGATTCCGGCGCAGCTCTGGTGGGAGGTGCAGGTGAGAAGCCCCTGCAGGTTTCTGGGTCCCTACTGTTTTTTAGTTGAAGCCCCTCTGCCTGCACCACCCCTAACTCTCCCTCCCGTGGTCCTGGCTGAAGCCACAGAAGATGGGGAGTTTACGTGGCTTCCCTTCCTGTAGGGAAATGTGTCCTTTAAGAAAGCATGACAGAAACAGGAAAATAATAGTGGGTGGTTATCACTGACATGGCTCATATAGGGATGCTTCACCAGCCTGACCCAGGGCGGGAACTGAGGTCCGTTGCCCCAAGTCCTGGAGTTCGCACCCTCCGCCCCCCGCCCCGCAGCCACTCTCCCCTTGGTGTCTTCTGGTGGCCGGGCAGACTTCAGCCTCCTGAACCCCTTCTGGAAGGACCAGGCCAGGGCAGAGGTCATTCACAGTGGGGAGGGTGTGGTCAACCTTAAGAACGCCATTGCCTCCACTCTGCCTTGGAGCTCGGTTCTGGGTCTGAGCAAGCGTGGATTCCTGGTGCTGTCCCCACCCTCACTCACCCAGGGTGGGGGAGCTTTGTGTCCACCTTGTCCCCTCGTGCAGCCTGGTCACCCTGGGACCCGTGCTGTGTGAGCATCTGCTCTGCTCACAGCTCACCCCGAGGCCCATCAGACTTCACTCATGAAAGGGAAGTGTAAGGATGAACTATTCCATGGTTAACAATTTCAAGGTCGCGATAGCATTGACCAGAGCACACGGGCACAGGTGTGAGGCCCAAGCATAGAGAAGCCGCGGTGTGGGCTTCAAGGACCCTCCGTGTGGGGGTGGGATGGGGGCCGGACGGGGATTTCCTCCAAACGCGGCTCCAGCTCTGTTCTCGGCAGGGGGGACGACTGTGGGTACTGCCTGTCTGTGGAGGGGCCCTGGGGCTGCCCAGCTCAGCAGGAATGGCAGGGGTGCGAAGGAAGGTCGCCCTCCCTTCGCATCCCTGACCTCATACCCCCTCATCAGGGCATCCCAGTGCCTAAACAGCCCCTTCCTCGTCTAGTTCTGAAGACCTGGAAGGTGTGGGGGCTGAAGGACAGGCAGAAAAAAAATTCTGTAAAGCAATTATCCTTCTATTAAAAAATAAAAAAGATTGAAGAAAAAAACACAAAGGACAGCAAAGGTGGGGCTTGCATTCGCAGCCAGCTTCTGCCAGTTTCCGCCTGTGCTTATGCATCAGACCAAAATACTGGTGCTCCCACCCCGTATCACAGATGAGAATAGAGACACAGAGAGGTTGAGCATCTTGCCCCAGCTCACACAGCTGCTGAGGGCAGGGCTGGGAAGTGGACCACTGTGGTCAAATCTGGAGTTCAGATGCTGTGATGACCCTGAGGGAGCGGCAGAGACCAGATGGCCCATGCTGAGCCAGGCGCGTGCGCACACACACACACGTGCACGTGGCCTTCACCTTTGCGGCTACATATGTCAGAGGGAAGCAGAGGGCCACCAAGAGAGGCCAAAGGAGAGCTGGGATCTATAAGGAGGAGAGGCCACACTTCCCAGGAGGCCAGGGAATCCCTTTCCTGGTGAGTCTGTCTCAACCCCTAGATTCCTCTCCCTGGACCCAGGAACTGAGTGTCCAGTGACCTAACTGACTTGGCTCCAGAATTATGCCTTCTCAGGGGTTCAGCTATGACTGGACTCCATTGCTGTAAGTGAAAAGGAGGGAATGCGTACATAGTCTGGGCTTCAGATTTGTTTGGAGACAAAGTTTATTAGAAGAGGAGTACTAAAAAACCATGAGGGCCCTTGGAATGAACATCTCCAGAACACCTAAGAAACCCTCTGCTGTTTGTCGACCTCCTGTCCTGTCATGAAAGTGGAAGGTATATTTAACAAGTAATTCTGTGCTTACCACACTCTTTCTTTAAAATATTTATTATATATTTATTTATTCGGCTGTGCTGTGTCTTAGTTGCAGCATGTGGGAGCTAGTTCCCCAAGCAGGTATTGAACGTGGGTCTCTGCATTGGAGTTTTGACCCCTGGACCACCTGGGAAGTCTCTCCTCATACTCATGGGGACAGTAACAGGTCACAGGCCTCCTCTGAGGCCCCCTTAGAACTGAGGCATGGGGTGGCTGCAGTAATCCTCCTGTGGCTAAGGTGTCGTTTGTTGGTCAGGACTCACTCACACTCCCTGCAAACATAGGGCTTCTCCCCTGTGTGTGTCCTCTGGTGTGAGATGAGGAGGGACTTCTGACTGAAGCTTTGCCCACACTCTCCACAAACATAGGGCTTCTCCCTGTGTGTGTCCTCTGGTGTCTGATGAGGGCTGACTTCTGACGGAAGATTCGCCCACACTCCCTGCAAACATAGGGCTTCTCCCCTGTGTGTGTCCTCTTGTGTGAGATGAGATTTGACTTATCACTGAAGCTTCGCCCACACTCCCCACAAACATAGGGCTTCTCCCCTGTGTGTGTCCTCTGGTGTCTGATGAGGACGGACTTATCACTGAAGCTTTGCCCACACTCCCTGCAAACATAGGGCTTTTCTCCTGTGTGTATCCTCTCATGTGTGATGAGGACTGACTTATCGTTGAAGCTTCGCCCACACTCCCCGCAAACATAGGACTTCTCCCCCATGTGTGTCCTCTGGTGTCTGATGAGGGCTGACTTCTGACAGAAGCTTTGCCCACATTCCCCACAAGCATAGGGCTTATCCCCTGTGTGTGTTCTCTGGTGTCTGATGAGGGCGAACTTCTGACAGAAGCTTCGTCTACACTCCCCACAAACATAGGGCTTCTCCCCTGTGTGTGTCCTCTTGTGTGAGATGAGATTTGACTTATCACTGAAGCTTCGCCCACACTCCCCACAAACATAGGGCTTCTCCCCTGTGTGTGTCCTCTGGTGTCTGATGAGGATGGACTTCCGACTGAAGCTTCGCCCACACTCCCCGCAAACATAGGGTTTCTCACCTGTGTGTGTCCTCTGGTGTCTGATGAGGACTGACTTATCACTGAAGCTTCGCCCACACTCCCTGCAAACATAGGGCTTTTCTCCTGTGTGTATCCTCTCATGTGTGATGAGGACTGACTTATCGTTGAAGCTTCGCCCACACTCCCCGCAAAGATAGGGCTTCTTCCCCATGTGTGTCCTCTGGTGTCTGATGAGGGCTGACTTCTGACAGAAGCTTTGCCCACATTCCCCACAAGCATAGGGCTTATCCCCTGTGTGTGTTCTCTGGTGTCTGATGAGGGCGAACTTCTGACAGAAGCTTCGTCTACACTCCCCACAAACATAGGGCTTCTCCCCTGTGTGTGTCCTCTTGTGTGAGATGAGATTTGACTTATCACTGAAGCTTCGCCCACACTCCCTGCAAACATAGGGCTTTTCTCCTGTGTGTATCCTCTCGTGAGTGATGAGGACTGACTTATCGCTGAAGCTTCGCCCACACTCCCCGCAAACAAAGGGCTTCTCGCCCATGTGTGTCCTCTGGTGTCTGATGAGGGCTGACTTCTGACAGAAGCTTTGCCCACATTCCCCACAAGCATAGGGCTTATCCCCTGTGTGTGTTCTCTGGTGTCTGATGAGGCCGGACTTCTGACAGAAGCTTCGCCTACACTCCCCGCAAACATAGGACTTCTCCCCTGTGTGTGTCCTGTCGTGTGTGGTGAGACTTGACCTGTCCTTGGAGCCTTGCCCACATGCTCCGTACATGACTCTCATAATCCCTGAGACCCCTGCCCCCGTGAGCAATGTGCCTGTGTCCTCCGGATTCAGTTTCTGGCTTATGCTGGGCTCGTCTTTCATTCTCTCATGCACCCCAGAACCCCCCATTTGTCCTCCGGGTGAGTAGGAAGAGGCCCTTGAAATCCTCTTAGACTTTACGCTTTTCAGCAATTGTTGGGGCCTCTCCTTGGCCTCCTGACCCTCAGGTTTGTCGCTCGGGCTGTGTGGATCTGAATATCGCTGATTTTGATTGCCTGGGCAGGGATACTCTGGTTGGAGGAGGTCTCTTTCAGATGGTCTCAGGAGGGTCTGGGAGGGGTGACTGCGTTGGATGTGTTGGCTGAGGAATTTCTGACTGGAGAAGGCCAGAGAGCAGGACGCACATGGGTGGATCTTGGGCTTCGGTTCTGTTGAAAGAGGAAGCTTTTGGTCAGGTAGCTGGTTTACCATGGTCAGGCCCACCCCACTAATCATCTAAGTGTTGACAGCGCACGATTTGCGTCCCATCAAGTGTGTTTATAGTCCACTTTTCCACTTCACTCTTATTCTCTACATCTACAGAAATCCAGGAAGCTTGTGTCAAGGGCCTTTTCTACATATCACCCAGATAGGGACCTTCCAGCAGCATCAGAGGCAGCATCTCTGCTGATAGAGATGGATCTGCAGGGACTTTCCCTGCGTGTAAGTGTCTGAAAAGTCACGTCACAGTGGCCACAGGTATTTACCCTACTGAGAGATAAGACTTAATGACTTGGGTGAAATCTCCTGAGTGGCTCCCTGTGAGGAGAAAGGGTCTATTAAGTTAGGGGCGCCTGGCCTGGAGCGCTCTGCATGTGAGAGGCAACACAGGGGGTGGTTACAGCAGGTGTGAGTAAAGCTGATTTTGTGGTTACTTGTTCAGAGAGCAGCCTTTGTGCCAATCTCTACAGGAAGTGGGTTTGAGACTGGGTGAGACCGAGCAGTCCAGGTCCCCCTGACTACAGGTCTCTGGCTCCTGTTGTCCCAACAGGCAGGTTCACAAATTGCTCCTCTCTCCGTTTCCCATAAATCATAAAATAAAGGCATATCGTTTTTCAGGCTCATCAGTATCCATACCTCATTTATTTCATTCAGGCTTAGTCCATTTAACATGCACTAGGAAGCCCTGTTTAAAAATATATCTCCACCCAGACTTTTCACAACCTCACTCCCAAGGACGTTCAGCCAGCCCACTCTCCCCTCATGTATGGCAATGAACTGACCTCTGAGGGGACTCCCCGCTGCTGTCTCTTCCCAAAAGTGAACCAAAGCATCATCTTAGCACAGAGAACATGCCGCTTGCTGAAAGCCTCGCGGTTGTTCTGTGTCACCCAGGAGGATCCCTGGGGCATGCACGTGGACACAGGGCCTGAGGCTTCCGTGTCCCATCCAGCCTCCTTCCTGTCCCTCTGTGCTTCCTCCCGAGACCCCTGGCATGGCCTCTCTTCCCAGCCCTAGGGTTGTGGCACTGGCTGCTCCCCTGCCTGGAGTCCTTCCCTGTTATCTCTGCAGAGACCCTGCCGCACAGTCCTGCACCACAACCCACCCTCTGCTCACGCTGACCCGAGGCAGGTTCCCTGCACTGGTTTTCCTCAGAGCACCAGCCACTGTCTGGTGTGAAGCCCCTGCTGCCCCAGGGCAGTGGTTCTGTCTGTTTCGGTGCATGGAGCCCCGTCTGGCACAGAGCGTGAACTCACATGACAACAGACTAGAACAGTAACTGAATGCGCATCACTGTATATGTGTGCACCCCAATGTTCGTCGCAGCACTGTTTATAATAGCCAGGACATGGAAGCAACCTAGATGCCCATCAGCAGACGAATGGATAAAGAACCTGTGGTATATATGCACCATGGAATATTACTCAGCCATTAAAAGAATTCATTTCAATCAGTTCTAATGAGATGGATGAAACTGGAGCCCATTATACAGAGTGAAGTAAGTCAGAAAAATAAAGACCATTACAGCATGCTAACACATATATATGGGATTTAGAAAGATGGTAATGATAACCCTATATGCAAAACAGAAAAAGAGACACAGATGTACAGATCAGACTTTGGACTCTGTGGGAGAAGGCGAGGGTGGGATGTTTCAAGAGAACAGCATCGAAACATGTGTATTATCTAGGGTGAAAGAGATCACCAGCCCAGGTTGGATGCATGAGACAAGTGCTCGGGCCGGGTGCACTGGGAAGACCCAGAGGGATCGGGTGGAGAGGGAGGTGGGAGGTGGGATCGGGATGGGGAACACATGTAAATCCATGGCTGATTCATGTCAATATCTGACAAAACCACTACAATATTGTAAAGTGATTAGCCTCCAACTAATAAAAATAAATGAAAAAAATAAAAAAATACTGATGACTAAGGAATTTCATTTACTTTCTTTAAATTGGCAGATGTCATTCATCAATTTCCTAGTGTGACTCTTAAAATATCTTTGTCCTATGAATATTTTAAAATAAAATGTCTTTATCATAGTTAAAAAAAATTAATGGGAGGAAATGAGGAAGAAACAGGTAAAGTGGAGAGAGCTGGTAGATGCTAGAAAACTTGCCTTTTGCTCCTAAGCCTTTCAGCAGAAGGTGATGTTACATATTATTTTGCATGAAATATTAAAAATTAGAACTAGCATTTTTAATATAAAACTTTTTCCTAACAATCATATGAAAAGAATCAAATTCTGAGGCATTTCAATTGCAACTCAACTGACTTTGGTCTGGATTGTCCTCTGCTTCGAAATCAGACCACGGAGCCTCCCAGGACGGGGTGGCGTGCTGGAAGAGGGGAGACACTCACCTCTCCCGGTCGCAAGCTCACTCTTCCCCCTGCTGTTCCGCTTGATGCCAAAGTCCTGACCATACTCATCCCCATACCAGACCAGCAGCTCACAGCCCGGCCTGATCACCTGGCAGGTTCGGTAGAATATCTGCCCGTGATACTGGAAGGCCACCAGGTTCTGCTCCTTGTCGTCCCGGGCACAGTTCACATACCTGGGGTCGAGGCCGGGAAAGGGAAAGAAACCTCAGGTGATGCGTGCCCTCCACTGTCTGCCCATGCCCAGCTCCCTGCCTTCCGCTTCTGAGGCCGCCCCTCATGTGGACCTTCTGTTCACACCTTCGACCAGGCCATGTGAATTCCCATGCTTTTCTCTCCTTACCTAAGTAGCCATTTTCCGGAGCCCAGTTCCAGACTCATCTCCACCTGAACTGTCGGTGAGGCTGGTGACCTCCAGCTCCTCTAAACTCTGAATAAAGTTTTCTTCCATATACAGGACTTGGTGCTCCTTGGCTAACATGCAGCCCTCAGCACTCACCCCAGCCTGCCTTCTCTCCTGAGGCTTTCCTCCCATCGCCCCATGTGTATCCAGGGTCCTATTAGCTTGCCCACCCCCTCCCATGGAAACTTGGAGACAGCTCTGATATAGCTTGAGACACGGAACAGTAATAGTCTGTTCACTGTCTGCCTGCCCTGATGAAAGGAGAGGCCCTCAGAGAATGGCCCTGCTCAGGGCCAAGCTGCCCCCATTCCTTCTGAGGCCTCAGGGCCCGCTTCTCACTGGAACCAAGCCTGAGGAGGTTGTTGCCCACAGAGAGTCAAGGTCTCCTGTGTTAGGTCATCCTGGCGTGGGCAGTTACTCAAAGATAGAAGAGATTAGGTTACTTCTCCTAAAATCAATCGGCTAATGTCTGTTTGCCGTATGTTCTCCAAAAGGACATGGGTTGTGTGATCCACTTCAGCACCGAAGTTGACTGTCTAAACTGAAACATAAAGTGCGTGGTAAGTGTCCACTAAGTGAGTTAACGTGTCCCTGGTGAATCTAGACTCCTCAAGTTGTTCTCAAGGCCACCAGTTTTGTTCAGCATATAGACTTGTATCTTGACCGCACATGCCATATTTCTATCTCCTTCTTTTTAGTGTCTTTTGAAATGAAAGAGCATGATATGGAGGGAACAGAGGAAAGAAGATGTGAAAGCTGTTGAGGGAGCCGGGTTGAGAAGGAAAGGGGCGTGGGATTGAGTGACTATCAATGTCTACACACTGCAGACTCACTGCACTCACCTCATCCAATTGGCGCAAGACGTGTCCTTTCCATCCACATACTGGTAGCAGTTTCTCCCTTTGGTGATCTGAGAGTCAGAAAAAGAGTTACAAGCTTTCATCTTTCTTTTCTTTTCTTTCTTTCTTTCTTTTTTTTTTTTGGTAGGAAGCAATAGAAGAGCTATTTCGCTCTATAGTGATTGGTGCTTTTCAGCCTGCATGTATTCAACTGCAAGTCGGACCACACGGTAAGCTCCTTACTCATCATTTCAAGTCTGAGTCTCTTGGTTCATTGAAGGCAAAGACTCCACAAGGGAGGAGTCACTTCAGTGTGTCTGTACACTGTGTTCCCACCTCTCCTCTGACCTTAGATAGAGGTCCTGTGTGTGTGTACCAAGGTGTTCCCACCTCACCTCTGACCTTTAGATAGAGGTCCTGAGTGTCTGTACACTGTGTTCCCACCTCTCCGCTGATCTTTAGATGGAAGTTTTTGTTCGCGCCCAGGGCACACATTACACAGGGCTGACTGTGTCATTGCTGACCTTAGTGTTATCACCATCTGCTTCCTCATATGTAGACATGAAGTACCCCCCACCACGTACAAGGGATTAGAGGCCAGAGAAAAGGGAAACGCATGCTTCTCACCAGCCAGGCATATCCACTGTCGGCGGCCTCTTCATCGTCTGTGATCTGGCCCTCATAGGGACCAAAGTGCAGGCCCAGCGGCAGATCAGACGCCTCGTTCCACACTCCAAGCCCAGCGTCAGGGATGCCCGACAGTCTGATGCTTAACCCAGGGGGCAGCGTGAGGACTGAGCGATTGGCGTGCCCCTTTTCCACTGCACAGTCCTTTACAAAGGTTGGGGGCCCATGGGCAGCACAGCTGCCGATGAAGAAGTTCTGACACTCCTCACAATCTGGAGGTGAGAACAGGGATGAGAGGAGGTATAGTGATGTTGCTGGTCGTAAAGACCTTCAGAAAAAACTGGGGCGTTCATGGCATTTGGCCTCGACCTTGCACCCCAAGTCATAGAGGAAGGGGATGGCTGGGGGACCAAATGGTGAGGTGAGGTTAGTGGACCAAGGCCTCGTAGCCCCTTCTCTGTGAGTGGGCCAGTGGTGTCACTCACAGAGGTAGTCGTCATCCTGGGGCTCGCTGACCTCTTGGTACACGTGGCCCTTTCTTTCCCGTAGACTGTACCTCTTCACTCCATTCTCCTTTCCTCTGAGTTCTAAGATGGAGAACAGAAGCTAAGCAAGGCTGTTGGGGTCTGGGGAGTTAGTCCCTGTTTTATCAGAAAGTGTGAGATCTCCTACCTGTCCATCTATACACTTTGTTAAAACTTTCTTACATATACTTTTCAAACTTTTACTTTTGTAATTTTAGTTTTTAATGTTACATTATTTATTTCTTGGCCATACTGCATGGTTTGTGGGATCTTAGTTCCCTGACCACACCTCCTGCAGTGGAAGGGTGGAGTCTTAACCACTTTACCCCCAGGAAGTCTCTTCTCTATATTTTGCTTCTTCTCCCTTTAACTGCAGGTTCAGTAGACTGAGGCTCCACTGCCCACAGATGCCCAGTTCAGTGATAGCATCCTGCACTTCCCGTTAGTAGGTTTAACTTCTCAACCTTCCTACTTAGGAAATCGTTCACCAACACATCTGCTCAGAAAATATATGTTAAGGGCACATGACACATAAGGCACTGAGCAGAGGTCTGGGCATAAACACCAACAAAGCTCGGTTCCCATTATCACAGATGGATTTATTGAACTACTTGTAGGTGTCAGACTTTTGCATTTAATGTAAGGCTTTCAAGCACTGTGTGAGTTATGTATCCTTATCTTCACTTTACAAATAGCAATCAGGACCTCAGAAAATGTATAAGATTTTCCCAAGGCCCCATTGCTAACTTCATGTCTCAGATCAGTCCAGCTTAAACCCCGCCTACACAAAGTCCATGCCACACACCTAGGCCATACTTATTAGTTTTTCTACAGGGATTGGAGGAACTCCCCAAATTTCTCTTACCGACTTTTTGCCTGGGGTGCTGTCCAGGGGTCCTTGCTTTTCTGTGATGGGGCACTGGATTCTGAGCCTGCTTGGAGCCACTTGTCTTCAGCGATTCTGCTGCTCCCGGCAATGCCTTCAAACCAGACTCCTTACTTAATGGTGCCCTGGACATTCTCTTCCATGTGAGTAAAAGACAGCATGCATTTCTTTAGTTCTTTAGGACTTTATGAAGTGTTTTCACATGCATGACTTTAGTTAATACTTTGACAATTCTTGGAAATACCTGATTTGAGGGGGGTGTCTGAACACTAGAGTGTAAAAAAAGGACCTAGGTGGATAGTGAATCAAAACTAGAATTCATATCTTAAGGTTCTTCGCCTGAAACTTTCTGCATAAAAGTGAGAGCAAGATAGGGAGAATAGCTGGAGGTCAGGGAAAGAAGAGGGTAAGGCCTCGTAGAGAGATCTGGGGGGTTTCTCTTAATTAGTGGCCCTTTGATTTATGAGGAAGTATGGGAAATTACAGATGGGACAAAACACTTCAGATGGTCACAAAGCAGTGAGATTAAGAAGAGAAAAGACGATCGATAGAAACACATTTAGACAATAAAGTATTGAGACGAACGTTGCAGGTTGCCATGTCCTAGAGACAGTGTTTGGAATTAAAGCAGCTGGTCTCATCAGTTCTCCTTGAACAAGGCTGTATGACTAGCTGGTTCTGCTCAGTTTCCTGACCCATTAATTGGTGTACAGGCTAATTCTTAATGTTATAGTGAACATGAAATTTAATAACCTTCAACAAATTGTTGTGTGGGCTATTTAATACAGTAAGAACGTGAGTGTACATCCCTGGTATCAATTTATTCCCTAAACTGCATCTATATTTGAAGTCTAGCTCAGAGATACTATCTTTAGCATTCTTTGACCTTTCTACTCCTAGATGAATGCTTAAATGTGGAGTCATTCATTCACAAAACATTCAGAGGGCCCTCAGGGGCTTTGAGCTGGGTCTGGACTTCTGAGAATGAATGGGTGTGGGCTAGGCTTCAAAGCTCAAAATACAGGGGCAGGCTAAACAAATGATTCCGAACAGGAGAGTTGCCTAATCAGAGCTCAGAAAAAGGAGTTGTTACTCCCTCCTACAAGAATGAGCATTTGAAATGATGCCCAGATGATGAGTTTCTACTCAAAAGCAGGTGATCTATGTGAAGTCCTTCTTGTTATCTTCTTATTTGTTGCTTTTCAGTCATAAACCTGAGGCTTATCATGCCCTTAGCTTCTTCATCTTGGTCTGTCCACTCTACAAACTGCCCGGCATGTCCTTAAGCTTCTTCATCTTTTACTGTCCACTCTACGAACTGCCCAGCATGTCCTTAAGCTTCTTCATTTTGGACTATCCATTCTAGAAACTGCCCAGCATGTCGTTAAGCTTCTTCATCTAGGACCATCCACTCTACAAACTGCCCAGCATGTCCTTAAGCTTCCCTTAGTCAGAAGTCTTAGCATACCCCTCCCTAGCACAACACAAAGGAACTGAGGTTGAAAACATCTCTCAAATGAATGATATAAAGATGTATGAATAAGTTTCACAGAGCTATGGAAGTTTTAATCAGTTTGTAAGGGATTTAGAGAACGTGCATTGGTTTAGATTACACTACCAGTGATACTGTGATCTCAGGCATATAATCAAATGTTTTTTACCTCACTTTTTGAATCTATAATGGTGATAGCTATTTATCAACCTATAGGTACTGTAGGATTGATTTAAGGTTTAAGTAAGTTTATTCACATAAAATGCTTAAAGTCTGAAATATTTTGTAAATAGTGCAACAATAGAACAGGATACTATGGTTGTTGTTCTTACTAACTGTAAAGGTGGTGATGATATCAGACATTGTGCTAAAGATTCAGGACAGGAAGGCAGCCGTCTCCAGGATCTCTGTGTTTCTCCTATTCTCACCTGTGACTGGATCCATAAGGAGGGTATTTTGGCAACAGGATTTGGGAAATACTCACCTTCTGGTGTTTACCTTGTTCCACTCTGAAGGCCAAAGAAGAAAGTTTACCTAAACAATGATGAGAATCAGTATTTTGGTTGGTAAATGTTTCCAAACTCTGGGTATTCTAATTAAGGACACAAAATTCTAAGCCAGAGAGTGACAAAGACAATGATGACCAAAGGAGAAATGCAAAATGATTTCTGTATCATTAATTCCCATGGTTCCACTGGGAGCATTACATAATTTTTTTAAAATTAAAAAAAAAAAACATGAAACTTCATCTGTGCCTCATCTGATGTTCCATGGAGTATCTAATAAATTTACTAGTCTTTCATGATAAAAGTACTCAACAATACAGAAACAGGAGGAAGTGACTGCAATTTAATAAAGATCATATATTGAAAGTCTACCTCTAACATCATAGTCATCAGTGAAAAAGATCAAGAAAAAAAGGCAAGGACGCCCGTTATCAACATTTCTGTTCACCATAATATTAGAACTCCTAGCCAGGGTTTTGGTTAGAAATGGAAACAAAAGGCTTCCATTTGGAAAGAAAGAAGTAAAATTATGTCTGCTCACAGGGGCATGGTTTTATGTGCAGAAAAATCTTTAAATTCACACACACAAAAAACCTGCCCAAAAAGTTGCACGGTACAAAATCAACATTCAAATATCTTTCCGTGCATGAACAATGACCATTCCACAAAGGAAAATAAGAAAACAATCCTATTTATTATTTATTTTTTTAAATCTATAGTCAAGAGCTAAATTAAAAAATATATATATTATTTTTATTTATTTGTTTGTGCCAGGTCATTGTTGTGGCATGTGGGATCTAGTTCCCTGACTAGGGACTGAACCCAAGTTCTCTGCATTGGGAGTGTGGGGTCTTAGCTACTGGACAAGGAATCTTATTTGTAATAGCATTGAAAAGAATGAAGTAATTAGGAATAAACTTAAGGAGATGAGAGACTTATATGTTGAAAACTACAAAATACTGCTGAAAGGAATCTGACATAAATAATGGGTAGGCGTCTCATGTTTATAGATTTGGAGGCTTAATATTAGTAAGCTGTTCATACTACCCAAAGCAATTTAAAGATTGAATGCAATTCCTATTAAAATCCCAATGGAAGTTTTTTCAGATATAGAAAATCCATCCAGCAGTTAACACGGAATCTCAGAGCACCCCAAATAGGCAAAGCAATCTTAGAAAGAACAGCAAAGCTGGAGGCCTCTGATTTCTGAACATACTACAAAGGTACAGGAACCAAAAGAGTGTAGATTTGGCAAAAAATGTGTGCTTAGTCGCTCAGTCTTCTTGACTTTCTGTGACCTTTTGGACTGTAACCCACCAGCCTCCTCTGTCCAGGGGATTTCTCAGGCAAGAATACTGGACAGGGTTTCCATTTCCTTCTGCAGGGGATCTTCTTAACCCATGGATTGAATCTCATCTCCTGTGTCTCCTGCACTGAAGCTCAGCTTCACATGCTGAGCCACTGAGGAAGCTGGCCAGCATAAAGACAGATATGTCAATCAATGGAACAAAATAGGCAGCCAGAAATAAACTCTTGGACACATGGTCTAATGATCTTCATCTAGGGTGTCAAGATAATGGGGAAAGTTTATCCCTGAATGGTGCTGGGGAAACAAAATAACCATATGCAAAATAATGAACATCTTAAATCTTGAAGAAAAATCAACTCAGAATGGATTAAAGACCTAAATGCAAGACTTGATAAGACTCTTAGAAGAAAACAAGTGTGAAGCTTCAGGACATTGAAACAACAATGATTTCTTAGAAATGGTACCAAGTGCAAAAGTATTAGTAACAAAGTACAAATAGACAAATGAGATTAATCTTAAAACCTCTGTGCAGCAAAGGACACTGAACAGAGTTGAAAAGCCCACCTATAGGATGGTAGAAAATATTTGTAAAATATGCATCTGATAAGGGGTTAATAAGCATACACCAGTATGAAGGCTACCTATAAGCCAGGAAGAGAACCTGATTGACCATGATGGAACCTTGATATCAAATTTCCATGCTCCAGCATTGTAAGAAAGCAAATTTCTGTGGTTTAAGGATGCAGTCTGCTTTGTTATGGCAGTCTGAGCTGACTAACCATGAGAGAAGGAATTGAATAGACATTTCTCCAGAGAAAATACACAAATGGCCAACAAACATATGAAAAGATGCTCAATATTACTAATCAATAGGGAAATACAAATTGAGACTTTCGGTGATGGGCAATATGTATAAGAAGACAATAGCAAGTTTGGTAAGGATATGGGTAAATTGGAACACTTATACACTATTGTTGGCAATGTAAAATGTTGCAAGTTTTATAGCAAACAGTATGGAGTTTCCACAGAAAATTAGAACTGCTGTATGATCTAGTAATCCAACTCAAGAGTGTGTTTCCATAAAAAATTGAAAGCAAGATATTGACTAAATAGTGGGCACATGTATGGTCATTACCGCATTATTCCCAATGGGAAAGATGTGTAAGCCATCTAAATGTTCATTGGTGCATAAGAGATAAAGATTATATATAAGATATATGTTATAGCTCTTATATCCAAATGCACACAACGGAATGTTTTGAAGCCTTAAAAAAGAATTCTGTCATATGCTCCGTCATGGATGGGCCTTGATGATATTATACTAAGTGAAATGAACCAATCAAAAAAGACAAATATTGCCTGCTTTCACTTCTATGAGGTATCTAAATTAATCAAATCCACGGAAACAGAAAATATAATCTTGGTTGCCAAGGGCTATCAGGAGGAAGGATTGGAGAATTGTTCCTCAGTGGGTTAGGGCTTCATTCACGCAAGATGTAATATTTCTACAGATTTGTTGTACAGCAATGTGTATATATATCCCCGGTGGCTCAGCGGTAAAAAATCCACCTGCAATGCAGGAGATGCAATAGATGCAGGCCCAATCCCTGGGTTGGGAAGATCACCTGGAATAGGAAATGGCAACCCACTCCAGGATTCTTGCCTAGAGAATCCCATGGACAGAGGAGCCTGGTGGGCTCCAGTCTCTGGGGACGCAGAGTCAGACATGACTGAGCGATTAGCACTGTGGCCACTAACCCTAACGTGTACATAGTTAGCACAGTGTGCCATACACTCAGAAACTGTTAAAAAGGTAAATAAAGACGTGCAGGCGTATGGTGAACCGAGGCGTATGTATTCCCTATAAAGAGTCTCTCTTCATATAAAAACCTTTGCAGACAACCAAATGTTTGGTTTTCATGTCCCTTTCCCTTGTTTTAATAACCTCAGGAAACAGAGGGAAGTCTCTGGTGCACAGTGGATGAGAATCTGCCTGCCAATGCAGAGGACACAGGTTCAAAGGCTGGTCCAGGAAGATTTCACTTTCTGCGGGACAGCTAAGCCTTTGTGTCAGAAACTACAGAGCCTGCACGTGCTTTGCAACGAGAAGCCACTCACCGCAACCAGAGAAAGCCCATGGACAGCAAAGAAGACCCAGTGCAGCCAAAACAAAATAAATAATTTTTAAACATCTGGAAGAACAGAAATCCATAGATGGAGAATCATAGAACTATCTAAATTGTTTTCTCCAGTCATGCAGATTAAATCTTCTAAACTGAGCAGCAGTAGAGGAAGTGAGCTGCTCACTTCTATTTTATAATAAGTGTGCTTCATTTTATTTACCTGATGCAATCTCTGGTCAGGGAAATGTGGGAAAGATCGTGGAGAATAAATAGTTCTCTCCAACCCTTTCCCAGAATTAAAATACAGAGTTAGTTTAACCTTAGGGTAAGAAGATCATGGGTTTTGTTTTATATATATACATAAATAATATATCTGGACTTAATACGTTAATCACTTCCTATTCGAAGAGATATAATCCAATAACCAATGAGATTAGTATTAAATATATTTGGTGAATTTATTTCTAAGGTTTCTTTAACCGCTTTTCACTAAGAATGTTTAGCAAAAATAATTCTTTTTAAAAAGAATGATAAATTTTAACCATAAAACTTTTGAGAATTACACTGGAAAACCTATACATTCATCTTCATTCAGGCTTATGTAAATATTTCGCCACAACCACTTCAGAATGCTGAATATTATGCTTTTCTTGCTAATGACTGAGATGAAGTTGAGACCTAAACCTAGGCTGGTTTCAGAAAGACACCTCCAAATTCTTCTGGCCTCTCACCTTGCTGCCTTGGTGTCCATTCTTCATCAGAATCCTCAGTGTCATCTACCTGGGGCTTGATGACCTGCCTGCGGTGATGCATGAAATCTGGTCGAGTGGCTCTGAAACCTGGAAGGAAGCAAAATATTTGTTCTAAGAAGGAGGAACAAAGCATAGAAGCAATGGAAAGTGTCACAAAGTCAGGGAATCAGTAGGATGTGCTGGGGGAATCTAGAATAAGGCAAGAAGTGAGCTCTGTACTGCAGGGTCATCCTCCCTTTGGTAGAAAAGTGTAAACATATCTTCCAGGTTAGTCTCCACACAAAAGGGAACTGTGAGCAGATGAAGCCACCTAAGAGCAGGCCAAGTGAACACTGAGGGTAAAGACCTGTTTCATGTTTCCCAGGCTCACAGGCACCCAGCACTTCCTGTTACCTATAGCAATCAGTGCTTCGTAGTTTCTTTTCATATTCCTATATCGGATTTTCTCCCATTCTCCCATCTCTTCCCATTCTTCCTTGGAGAAGTATACGGAGATGTCTTTGAAAGCATCTTTGGCCTAAGGAAAATAATAGATTTCATCAGTGATTTACTAATCTAAGTCAGATCTTAGAGCTGAGCCTTCTCCTCCACCTTTTGTGAAGGAGTAGCCTGAAGCTCCTGGATGGTCTGTGTGAAACAGGGATGAAGACTTTCCTTCCCGACTGTGTCCTGCTTAACTGAACAAACACTGAGCATTTTCCTAACTCTCCCTGGACACAGAGCAGTTGACGAAGCTAGTGTCCTGTTTTGTTCCACTCCACCCCACCATCTCAGACAGGACCAGGCGTTCCCATCCTGTTACGGTCACAGGGAAGTTCACTCAGCTGCCCAGGCAAGCAGTCTGTGGTGCTTCAGGGACCAGCGCCATGTCCTTCCTATAGAGCTGGCTTAGAGCCCATCTTTGCCGCCTCCACCTCTCACCGTGGGCTTCAGCTCTGTTCTCCCAGCATCTCCCTCAGTGCTCTCCTCTGGAGACCTGTTCAGCCTCATGACCATTGTAGTGCCCAAGGCCAAGGTGCCTGTGGAAGAAGAAGGTGCTGAGATAGCCCAGACCAGTGTCCAGTGTCTGGTCTGTTTGCCTTGTGTGGAGTGTCCAGGGCAGGATGGTGAGGGGAATGTCAGGGTGAGGGTATTGGTGGGACGGACGGATCCTGACTAGATATGACAGATCAGCCTAATGTGAACTAGATTTGGTTTCTTTGTTCCCCTACAATTCAGCCCCTCTGAGAGAAGGCACTGGGAGGGATGTGTCTGTGGGTGACGGAGGGTTTCTTGAGGAGACCCGGAAACCCCTAATGCTGGACTGGGGTCAGGCTGAAATCATGGCTCTGTTCCAGTGCAGCAGAGGGAATATTTCTTCAAGAAGGGTTTTGAGGATCTCCTCCTGGGACTCAGAAAAATCTGGGCATAACGTAGGTTCTACGTCTAAGGGAGAATTCACTCGGCTTGAGGAAAGCTGGGTTCCACGGGCTGAAGGAACTGGGGTCCTCAGACAGAGGGGACTGGGGATTTTTGGCTGATGTATAATGTTCAGGGTGAGACAACTTGGGATCTGTGAGGCTGAGGAAATGGGGGTTTCTTATTAAGGCGCTTTAGGGCTTCGATAGGCAGGACAGTTAGGGTCTTGAGGAGGAAGAGTTTTAAGAGCTCCCGGGCTGAGGTATTCAGGGTCTCCAAGGTTGAGGAAATTTGGTGTCTCTGCGGGTGCTATTTTCAGGGTGCCTAAGGCTGAGGGGAACTGGGGTTAATCTAGGTATTTGAGGGTCGCAGCACTAGGGGATTCGATGTTTCTGTGGGTGAAGGGACTTGTAATCCCTGAAGCTGACGAGACACAAGCCCCCTTCAGATTAGGACTCAGGTTACTCAAAGTTGACGGAATTTCGGGCCTCCCACCCTGGAATTTGAAGCCATCAGGCTAAGGCTTACAAGGACTGTGCAGGACGCGTTCCCGTCAGCCTACCCGCTGTCCTGCCGCGCTGCCCACCCTCTCCCCAGGAGCGCTAGAGGTTCAGCGAAGTCCAGTCCTTCGGCGCTGAGGTGAAGTGAAGGGCCAGCAGCCTGTCTGTACCCTGTCAGGCTCAAGCGACCAATCGGCGTTGTGACTGAGGCAGTCTGGCCAATAGGCGCCCGGAGGGTGCGGAGCGCGATGGAGGCCCCGCCCCACCGCTCGGGGATTGGCTGCTCTGTGGGCGTGTCTGTCAAGAAGCTTCCAGTGCGCAGGTGCACCTTGGCTGGTTTCTTTGTTTTCAGGCATGGCCTCTTAGGCTTGGATCCTCAAGTGGACGGGTTGTCCTCAGGCTGAATGTCTCTTTCCAGTGCCCTCAACTGCTATATCGGCTCCACCAGACTGTAACCGCGCTCCCGGAGTTTATGCTAGGCCCCCCTGTGTCCTGCCTTATCAAATCCAGTTTTGGCAAGAACTCTTATGTGGTGAGTACTGCATTATTCAAGGGAAAACGGTGTAATTAACTACATTCTGATGAGACACAAGATAAACACCGTATGGTCAAAGATTTAAACACAACGCATGGAATATGTATGTTAGAAAAAACTTGGAGGATTTTTAACCTGAAAGGGGAAGTGGCACTGATGAGCCATCTGTATATTTAATGTAGGTGTGAAAAGCCTTCAGAAATGAGGTGTAAGTAAAACCTCAAAGCCTTGCAAGTGTTTTCTGGAAGCCGAGGCATTGATCTGGAGGACTGTGGATCCATAGAGTTGAGTTTGCCTGACACCTACTGGCTTCACAAGATAAAATAGGGACACTGGTTATGGCTCTTAGGTAGCTTTGCTCACAGAAAAATAATGTGATTTCCATGTATTGGAAACAAAGCAACTGACTGTAGAATTAGTATGAAGTGGTGGTTGGGAGTCTGGATGGAGAAATGTTACCAGAAAAGTGAGTTTACCTCTTGGTGGGTGTAGAGCCAGAAGGTACAACACAGCCAAAGCTCATGGGAAGGAAAGCTGTATTACTTGCAGAACTATGGAGAACACCATGGAGCTTTCCAGAGCAGTGTCTCTATAAACCAAAAAGTTTGGTAAGCTTTAATCTATGAGTACAGGCATGTTCTGGCTTCTGTGGTGACTCAGATGGTCAACAATCTCTGCATAGCAGAAGACCTGGGTTCAACCCCTAAGTGAGGAAGATCCCAAGAGGAGGATGGGGCAGTCCACTCCAGTATTCTTGCCTGGAGAATCCCATGGACAGAGGAGGCTGGTGGTCCATGGGGTTACAAAGAGTCAGACATTAGTGAGTGACTAACAGTTTAACTTTACAGGCATGTTCATTAAGGAACTTCAGTCGTGTCTGACTCTGCAGCCCTATGGAATGTAGCACACCAGGCCTCCCTGTCTATCAGTAACTCCCGGAGTTTACCGAAACGTGTGTCCATTGCGTTGGTGATGCCATCCAACATCTCATCCTCTGTCGTCCCCTTCTCTTGCCCTCAATCTTTCTCAGCATCAGGGTCCTTTGAAATGAGCCAGCTCTTCACATCAGGTTGCCAAAGCATTGGAGTTTCAGCTTCAACATCAGTCTTTTAAATGAACACTCGGGTCTGATCTCGTTTAGAATGGACTGATTGGATCCCCTTGCAGTCCAAGGGACTCTCGTGTCTTCTCCAACACCACAGTTCAAAAGCATCCATTCTTCAGCAGTCAGCTTTCTTGACAGTCAAACTCTCCCATCCATACATGACCACTGGAAAAACCATAGCCTTGAGTAGACAGAGCTTTGTTAGCAAAGTAACATCTCTGCTTTTTAATATACTGTCTAGGTTGGTAATAACTTTTCTTCCAAAGAGTAAGTGTCTTTTAATTTCATGGCTACAGTCACCATCTGCAGTGATTTTGGAGCCCCCCAAAATAAAGTCAGCCACTGTTTCCCCATCTATTTGCCATGAAGTGATGGGACCAGATGCCATGATCTTAGTTTTCTGAATGTTGCACTTTAAGTCAACATTTTCACTCTCCTCTTTCACTTTCATCAGGAGGCTCGTTAGTTCTTCTTCACTTTCTGCCATAAGGTTGTGCCATCTGCATTGCTGATATTTCTCCCTGCAATCTTGAATCTAGCTTGTGCTTCATCCAGCCCGGTATTTCTCATGATTTACTCTGCATAGAAGTTAAATAAGCAGGGTGACAATATATAGCCTTGATATGCTCCTTTCCTGAGTTGGAACCAGTCTGTTGTTCCATGTCTGGTTCTGACTGTTGCTTCTTGACCTGCGTACAGATTCCTCAAGAGGCAGGTCAGGTGGTCTGGTATTCCCATCTTTTGGGAATTTTCACAGTTTATTGTGACCCACACAGTCAAAGGCTTTGGCATAATCTATAAAGCAGAAATAGATATTTTTCTGGAACTCTCTTGCTTTATTGATGATCCAGGGGATGTTGGCAATTTGATCTCTGGTTTCTCTGCCTTTTCTATAATCAGCTTGAAAATCTGGAATTTCACAGTTCACGTCTTGCTCAAGCCTGGTTTGCAGAATTTTGGGCATTATTTTGCTAGTGTATGAGATGAGTGCAATTGTGGGGTAGTTTGAAGCATTCTTTGGCATTGCCTTTCTTTGAGATTGGAATGAAGACTGACCTTTTCCAGTCCAGTGGCCACTGCTGAGTTTTCCAAATTTGCTGACAGATTGAGTGCAGCACTTTCACAGCATCGTCTTTTAGGATCTGAAATAGTTCAACTGGAATTCCATCACCTCTACTAGCATTGTTTGTAGTGATGCCTCCTAAGGTCCACTTGACTTCACATTCCAGGATGTCTGGCTCTAGATGAGTCATCAGCCATCATGACTGTCTGGTTCATGAAGATCTTTTTTGTACAGTTCTTCTATGTTTTCTTGCCACCCCTTATTATATCTTCTGCTTCTGTTAGGTCCATACCATTGATGTCCTTTACTGAGCTCATCTTTGCATGAAATGTTCTCATAAGCTTAAGTTTTAGGGGTGCTATTGTAGGGAATAACCACAAGGTGTCAGGACTTTTTCATGCCCAGTTGTGATTGCCTTGAAAGTGAAAACTTTCAAGTTTTAACTCAAGACTGTAATTCAATATGGAATGTAGCTGAAGAAACACCCAAAAACTTGTGTGTTCTTTCTGAACATTCTTGTTTATTTATTTTAATAATTTTTAAAATTTACTGGCAGGTCCATGTGGCATGTGGGAATTTTATTTCCTTGACCAAGTGTTGAACCCTCGCCCCCTGCATTTGAAGCACAGAATCTTCACCACTGGACTGCAGGAAAGTCCCCCTAAGCTTTATTTTTTTAAAGTAACCTTTATTTCATATTGTAGTAACATTGATATACCATGTGTTGTTGATGGCAGGTGTTCCGAGTGTATCTTTTATTTTGTTGTTGTTCAATTTCAGAGTCAGGTCTTTTTGTAGGAGCGTTCCCTTTGCTACAGGCCCTGTTATACTGGTAAGACATCTAAGTGTACATAAATGTAAATATCTAGGTACATAGATACGTAAATGTCCAGAGAGAGAGAGAAATGTCTAGGTACATGGATATAAAATGTCTATATGCATAGAAATATGCATTCTAGGTACATAGATGTAGAAATACAAATAGGTTCAGAGACATAAACATCTACATACATAAACCTATAAATATATATGTACATGTAGACATAACTATCTATGTATATACAGATATAAATATCTATTATATATACATATAGACATAGATATCTATATACATAGACATGTAAATATCTGTATACACGGAGGATGGTTACACAATGGACAGAGAAGGAGACCACCTTATAGACAAAATAAGTGATACAGATAGTGGCATTATAAGAGCAAACTAGGAGAGAGAAACATAAACAATTTCAAACAAAGAGAACACAGCTAAGCAAGATGCCTGTGACTAGTTTTAATCTGATGTCACTAAACCAGCAAATCCACAGGGGTTCAGTAGCTGATGGCAAAATCTGGAAGGGTGAGATAGTGAAAACAAGTTAAATGTTTCACCTTTGCTTACAAAGTATACCTTATAAATGTTTGAATTCATACTTGTTACCTCCTTAATTATGTATCATCCTATATATCCTCCTGTGCCCACATCCAAACTGTTTCAACTCAAATCAAGCATAACTCCAACTTGTTGCAGCTCTAGTTAGTCAATTCTTGCAATTTCATGAAAAAGACACATTGTGATTGTTTTGTATAGACCAGTAATGGTTAGGATTTCTGTATAATTTTTTTTTTAGGGTCCTTAGAGATCATTTAAAATTTCAACACTTCTTCCTACTTCACCTTGTTCTGATTGAATTGACATTGGAAAAGTTATGGGAAGAATGTTTAATATAATCTGAACTCACCAGGTATCTATTGTTTGGTGTACATAAAGATCTGAAAAATAGACTTCAATGGATGTAAAAATAAATATTGTCGATATAGAACATAATTAGAAATTGCGAGAGTCATTTGACCAGAGAGCAATCAATGGATCCACTTCATCTCCCACACCCATGAGGACAAGTTTATCTTGGTAATAATATCAGCAACTGAAGAGTCAAAATGTTATCGCTGTGAAAAACGATTATGAAAAGAAATCTATGAAACGTTTTCATAGATAGGATGCAACTTTGCAAGAGGCTTTAAATTTCAGGTGAATGTTTTATTATTTGAAATCTTGAGTGGATTACAGACTCTGTAAGTTTTACAGACTGTTCAAAGTTACATTCTATTCCATCCCGGAATGAATCCATTACCTTTTGGTTCATGCCCTTATGACACACTTCATCAGCTTAGAGAAAATCTGTGTTGGAGAGTGTTGTAAACAAATGTGTGCATACCAGCTGCAGGTCTGACAAGAAACATTTACTCTCATGTTGTTGTAGTTGCTGTTCAGTGGCTAAGTTGTGTCTGACTCTTTGTGACCCCATGGACTGCAGGACGCCAGGAATCCCTGTCCATCACCATCTCCTGGAGGTTGTTCAAACTGCTGTCCATTGAGTTAGTGATGCCTTCCAACCATCTCTTCCTCTGTCACTCCCGTCTCCATTTGCCTTCAAACTTTCCCAGCATCACAGTCTTTTCCAGTGGGTCGGCTCTTCACATCAGGGGCCAAGGGACTGGAGCTTTGGTTTCAGCGTCAGTCCTTCCTATGAATGTTCAATACTGATTTCCTTTAGGATTGACTGGTTTGATTTCCTCGCAGACCCAGGGACTGTCAAGAGTCTTCTCTAGCACCACAGTTCAAAAGCATTAGTTCTTCAGTACTCTGACTTCTTTGTGGTCCTACTCTCACGTCCGTACATGACTACTGCAGAAACCAGTAGCTTTTATTCTCACATATGGGATATCAAATTTGTTTTTACATATTACCTGCTATATTTAGACCCCTGGTTCATACTTCATGTACCCATGTAGTGTTGTATTTAAATCCAGTTTGAAACAGAGCTTTATTTGAAGAACGTTTTGCCCACCAGCAGCGTTCTATTCTCACCAGCACCTCTTACCTTGGTGTGACATCTCAAAACTGAAAAACTCTTACATGTTATATGAATATCAATTTCATTTTAGCAGAGTTTAAACAGAGAATTGACAAAATCGGGGTGCCTATTTTATCAGGTTTCTCCAGGCAGAAAATTGAAGCTTGATGTGTTTCAGTTGCTCAGTCGTGTCCAACTCTTTGCCACCCCGTAGATTGCAGCATGCTGGGGTTCCTTGTCCTTCACCATCTACCAGAGTTTGCTGAAACTCATGTTCATTATGTTGGTGATGCTATCTAACCATCTCGTCCTCTGTCATCCCCTTCTCCTCCTGCCCTCAGTCTTTGAAACTGAAACTGTCAGAAGGCATAGTTCATACAGCTTATGGGCTCCTTGACTCAATTTTTTTTTGCAAGAATTTTCTTATGTATTTTTTCAAGTGTGACCTTTCATTCATATAATAGCAAATATCAGAATTAGAAGAAACCAAATTGAAACAACAGATTGATTCTACCCTGACAATCTGAACACAAATGAACCATAATGAACATTTTGACTTTTCCATCCTGGCTGAACTGATTATGTTTAGACAAGACTGCTTGCTTTCTGCATGAGAATACTGACACCTGACCATGTTCTGTGTGCACTAGGATGTGGAGACCTGGGTGCGGACTGGGCCTGGCCTCCGTCCTGGGAATACTCCGTGCCTGTGTCTGAATGTCAGTGCTCAGAGGTCTGGGGTCTGGAGCTGAGGTGGGCTTCTCTGGGTAATGTGCCCTCCTCTGAGAGGGGTTCCATGACCCTCCCAGGGTTCAGTGCTACAGTAGGGCTCTTAGTCTTTCCTCCTACGAGGTTCACCTGTCCTGAGGCTCATGGAGACTCCTCAGGTGGGCTACTTGGTAATTATACCAGTTTTTCAGCGCATTCAGTTCGAGCAGGGAGGCAGATTCACCTAGTTCATTGATTCCAGGGTACAAGGATCAGGCAAAAATCCAACGGGCAGCAGGTGAGTTTGCTATGTGATCGCCTTCCCGTTGGCCGTCCCTGCTCAGCAGACACCAGAACTGTCCCCCGTCTTGTAGCCCCACGCCTCGTGTGTTTTCTCAACACCTCAGTGGGAAAACAAAGAACAGAGCCTGCTGGAACCAAGGCAGTGTGTTCAACATTATCGTGACAACTGTCAAAACAGTTAGTATCAGACAGAATCAAAGGGCAGGAGAGGAGGACTTCTCTGGGATGAGAGAAGTTTCCAGGAACCCAGGAGTTTCCAGGAACCCACTCGTTTCCATCTTTGGGGCCCAGCCATCAGGGACCTGGTGCCCTAACCAAGAGTCATGTGGCCCCAGAGGCAGGGTTTGGGGACCATGTGGGTCTCACCCCATCCACACGGGTCCGGATCCTGTGCCCAGAGACCCCGTGTCTGCTCTTCATCTCTGTGTGTCTTGGCCCTTGGAGATCCCCAACATCTGAATTGAGGGTGTTGCCCTGATTAACCTGTGGTCTTTCTTCTCTTAATCTTGGGACATTCACATGAGGTCAGGCACCTTTGAATGGGTTGCTGCTCTGTTTTCTGCTGGGTGAAAACCATTGGCGGTGTCATATTAACAACATAGTGAATCACAGACCTAATCTGTAGGGTCCCCACTCTCTGGGGTCCCCTGGATGAATTTTCTGTAATTTAATTTTTATTTTCTATTGGATTCAGGTTGATTTCCATTGTTTTATTAGTTTTAGCTGTACAGGAACTTAATTTGATTTTACATAGAAGTTAATCTATTCTTTTTCCATTTTTTCCCTCATATATATTATTACAGTCTCTTTATTAGTGTTCCCTGTTGTTTTCACTAGGCCCTATTTACTTATCAATTTGTTAGATATTAGTGTGTATGTAAATCCTAAACTCTTAATTATCACTTCTTTCTAACTTTCTTTTTTTTTTTAACTTTTAAAAAAAATTTTTATTAGTGTGTGGCTAATATCTTCACAACATTTCAGTGCGTTTTGTCATATATTTATATGAATCAGCCATAGAGTTACACGTATTCTCAATCCCGATGCCCCCTCCCACCTCCCTCTCCACCCGATTCCTCTGGGTCTTCCCAGTGCACCAGGCCCGAGCACTTGTCTCATGCATCCCACCTGGGCTGGTGATCTGTTTCACCATAGATAATATACATGCTGTTCTTTCAAAACATCCCACCCTCTACTTCTCCCACAGAGTTCAAAAGTTTGTTCTGTACTTCTGTGTCTCTTTTTCTGTTTTGCATGTAGGGTTATTGTTACCATCTTTCTAAATTCCTTATATATGTGTTAGTATGCTGTAATGTTCTTTATCTTTCTGGCTTACTTCACTGTGTATAATGGGCTCCAGTTTCATACATCTCATTAGAACTGATTCAAATGAATTCTTTTCAATGGCTGAGTAATATTCCATGGTGTATATATACCACAGCTTTCTTATCCATTCATCTGCTGATGGGCATCTAGGTTGCTTCCATGTCCTGGCTATTATAAACAGTGCTGCGATGAACATTGGGGTGCACGTGTCTCTTTCAGATCTGGTTTCCTCAGTGTGTATGCCCAGCAGTGGTATTGCTGGGTCATATGGCAGTTCTATTTCCAGTTTTTTAAGAAATCTCCACACTGTTTTCCATAGTGGCTGTACTAGTTTGCATTCCCACCAACAGTGTAAGAGGGTTCCCTTTTCTCCACACCCTCTCCAGCATTTATTGCTTGTAGACTTTTGGATAGCAGCCATCCTGACTGGTGTGTAATGGTATCTCATTGTGGTTTTCATTTTCATTTCTATAATAATGAGTGATGTTGAGCGTATTTTCATGTGTTTGTTAGCCACCTGTATGTCTTCTTTGGAGAAATGTCTGTTTAGTTCTTTGGCCCATTTTTTGATTGGGTCATTTATTTTTCTGGAATTGAGCTTCAGGGGTTGCTTGTATATTTTTGAGATTAATCCTTTGTCTGTTTCTTCATTTGCTATTATTTTCTCCCAAACTGAGGGCTGTCTTTTTACCTTACTTATAGTTTCCTTTGTAATACAAAAGCTTTTAAGTTTCATTAGGTCCCATTTGTTTATTTTTGCTTTTATTTCCAATATTCTGGGTGGTGGGTCATAGAGGATCTTGCTGTGATTTATGTCGGAGAGTGTTTTGCCTATGTTTTTCTCTAGGAGTTTTATAGTTTCTGGTCTTACATTTAGATGTTTAATCCATTTTGAGTTTATTTTCACGTATGGTGTTAGAAAGTGTTCTAGTTTCATTCTTTTACAAGTGGTTGACCAGTTTTCCCAGCATCACTTGTTAAAGAGGTTGTCTTTTTTCCATTGTATATCCTTGCCTCCTTTGTCAAAGATAAGGTGTCCATAGGTTCATGGATTTATCTCTGGACTTTCTATTCTGTTCCATTGATCTATATTTCTGTCTTTGTGCCAGTACCATACTGTCTTGACGACTGTGGCTTTGTAGTAAAGTTTGAAGTCAGGCATGTTGATTCCTCCAGTTCCATTCTTCTTTCTCAAGATTACTTTGGCTATTCAAGGTTTTTTGTATTTCCATACAAATTGTGAAGTTATTTGTTCTAGTTCTGTGAAAAATACCGTTGGTAGCTTGATAGGGATTGCATTGAATCTATAGATTGCTTTGGGTAAAATAGCCATTTTGACAATATTGATTCTTCCAATCCATGAACACGTTATGTTTCTCCATCTCTTTGTGTCCTGTTTGATTTCTATCATCAGTGTTTTATAGTTTTCTATGTATGGGTCTTTTGTTTCTTTAGGTAGATGTACTCCTAAGTATTTTATTCTTTTTGTTGCAATGGTGAATGTATTGTTCCCTTAATTTCTCTTTCTGTTTTTTTCATTGTTAGTATATAGGAATGCAAGGGATTTCTGTGTGTTTATTTTATATCCTGCAACTTTACTATATTCATTGATTAGCTCTCGTAATTTTCTGGTAGAGTCTTTAGGGTTTTCTATGTAGAGGATCATGTCATCTGCAAACAGCAAGAGTTTCACTTCTTCTTTTCCTATCTGGATTCCTTTTACTTCTTTTTCTGCTCTGATTGCTGTGGCCAAAACTTCCGACACTATGTTGAATAGTAGTGGTGAGAGTGGGCACCCTTGCCTTGTTCCTGATTTCAGGGGAAATGCTTTCAATTTTTTCACCATTGAGGGTGATGCTTGCTGTGGGTTTGTCATATATAGCTTTTATTATGTTGAGGTATGTTCCTTCTATTCCTGCTTTCTGGAGAGTTTTAATCAAAAATGAGTGTTGAATTTTGTCAAAGGCTTTCTCTGCATCTATTGAGAAAATCATATGGTTTTTATCTTTCAACTTGTTAATGTGGTATATTACATTGATTGATTTGCAGATATTAAGGAAACCTTGCATTCCTGGGCTAAAGCCCACTTGGTCATGGTGTATGATTTTTTTAATATGTTGTTGGATTCTGTTTGCTAGAATTTTGTTAAGGATTTTTGCATCTATGTTCATCAGTGATATTGGCCTGTAGTTTTCTTTTTTTGTGGCATCTTTGTCTGGTTTTGGAATTAGGGTGATGGTGGCCTTATAGAATGAGTTTGGAAGTTTACCTTCATCTGCAATTTTCTGGAAGAGTTTGAGGAAGATAGGTGTTAACTCTTCTCTAAATTTTTGGTAGAATTCAGCTGTGAAGCCATCTGGTCCTGGGCTTTTGTTTCCTGGAAGATTTTTGATTACAGTTTTGATTTCCTTGCTTGTGATGGGTCTGTTAAGATCTTCTATTTCTTCCTGGTTCAGTTTTGGAAAGTTATAGTTTTCTAAGAATTTGTCCATTTCTTCCAAGTTGTCCATTTTATTGGCATAGAGCTGCTGGTAGTAGTCTCTTAAAATCCTTTGTATTTCAGTGAGGTCTATTGTGATCTCTCCATTTTCATTTCTAATTTTGTTAATTTGGTTCTTCTCTCTTTGTTTCTTAATGAGTCTTGCAAATGGTTTGTCAATTTTGTTTATTTTTTCAAAAAACCAGCTTTTAGCTTTGTTGATTTTTGCTACAGACTCTTTAGTTTCTTTTGCATTTATTTCTGCCCTAAATTTTAAGATTTCTTTCCTTCTGCTAACCCTGGGGTTCTTCATTTCTTCCTTCTCTAATTGCTTTAGATGTAGAGTTAGCTTATTTATTTGGCTTTTTTCTTGTTTCTTGATGTAAGCCTGTAATGCTATGAACCTTCCCCTTAGCACTGCTTTTACAGTGTCCCATAGGTTTGGGGTTGTTGTGTTTTCATTTTCATTCATTTCTATACATATTTTGATTTCTTTTTTGATTTCTTCTATGATTTGTTGGTTATTCAGAAGCGTGTTATTTAGCCTCCATATGTTTGAATTTTTAACTTTTTTTCCCCTGTAATTGAGATCTAATCTTACTGCACTGTGGTCAGAAAAGATGACTGGAGTGTTTTCAATTTTTTTGAATTGTCCAAGACCAGATTTATGGCCCATAATGTGATCTGTTCTGGAGAAGGTTACGTGTGCACTTGAGAAAAAAGTGAAGTTGATTGTTTTGGGGTGAAATGTCCTTTAGATATCAATTAGGTCTAGCTGGTCCATTGTGTCATTTAAGGTTTGTGTTTCCTTGTTAATTTTCTGTTTAGTTGATCTATTCATAGTTGTGAGTGGGATATTAAAGTCTCCCACTATTATTGTGTTACTATTAATTTCCTCTTTCATACTCATTAGCGTTTGCCATACATATTGCGGTGCTCCTATGTTGGGTGCATATATATTCATAATTGTTATATCTTCTTCTTGGATTGATCCTTTGTTCATTATGTAGTGTCCTTCTTTGTCTCTTTTCACATCCTTTATTTGAAAGTCTATTTTATCTGATATGAGTATTGCAACTCCTGCTTTCTTTTGTTCTCCGTTTGTGTGAAATATTTTTTCCATCCCTTCACTTTTAGTCTGTATGTGTCTCTTGTTTTGAGGTGGGTCTCTTGTAGACAGCATATATAGGGGTCTTGTTTTTGTATCCATTCAGCCAATCTTTGTCTTTTGGTTGGGGCATTCAACCCATTTACATTTAACGTAATTATTGATAGGTGTGGACCCGTTGCCATTTACTTTGTTGTTTTGGGTTCACGTTTATACAACCTTTCTGCATTTCCTGTCTAGAGAAGATCCTTTAGCATTTGTTGAAGAGCTGGTTTGGTGGTGCTGAATTTTCTCAGCTTTTGCTTGTCTGTAAAGCTTTTGAATTCTTCATATCTGAATGAGATCCTTGCTGGGTACAGTAATCTAGGTTGTAGGTTATTCTCTTTCATTACTTTCAGTATGTCCTGCCATTCGCTTCTGGCCTGGAGGGTTTCTATTGATAGATCAGCTGTTATCCTTATGGGAATCCCTTTGTGTGTTATTTGTTGTTTCTCCCTTGCTGCTTTTAATATTTGTTATTTGTGCTTGATCTTTGTTAATTTGATTAATATGTGTCTTGGGGATGTTTCGCCTTGGGTTTATCCTGTTTGGGACTCTCTGGGTTTCTTGGACTTGGGTGGCTATTTCCTTCCCCATTTTAGGGAAGTTTTCAGCTATTATCTCCTCGAGTATTTTCTCATGGCCTTTCTTTTTGTCTTCTTCTTCTGGGACACCTGTGATTCGAATGTTGGGGCGTTTCACATTGTCCCAGAGGTCCCTGAGGTTGTCCTCATTTCTTTTGATCCTTTTTTCTTTTTTCCTCTCTGCTTCATTTATTTCCACCATTTTATCTTCTACCTCACTTATCCTAAGAATATGGAATGCTTCACGAATTTGCGTCTCATCCTTGCACAGGGACCATGCTAATCTTCTCTGTATCGTTCCAATTATAGTATATGTGCTGCCAAAGCGAGCACTCTAACTTTCTTTTGATACTCATAATTCGAGTATTTCACAGGTTGTGAAGTCCGTTTTGTATTTAGGTCATTAGTATGAATTTATAGATTGTGCCCGTAAGTGATATTTCATGATATTTGTCTTTCTGTCTCTGAGTTCCCTCACTTGGGGTGATGATTTCTTAGCACACCCATGCGGCTGACAGCATCCTTGTTTCACTCTGTTTAACGGTTGAGTGGTGTTTCAGTTACAGATGTACCACCTTGTCTTCACTTTTCTTCCACTGGACCTTTTGGTGGATTCCATGTCTTGCCTATTGAAAGAGTGTTGCCCTGAAAATCAAGGTGCACGTGTCATTTTGAATGGTGATTTTCTGTGGACCGTGGTTCCCTGATAGCTCAGTTGGTAAAGAATCCGCCTGCAATGCAGGAGACCTCAGTTCGATTCCTGGGACAGGAAGATCTGCTGGAGAAGGGATGGGCTGCCCACTCCAGTATTCTTGGGTTTTCTTTGTGGCTCAGCTGGTAAAGAATCTGCCTGCAATGTGCGAGACTTGGACTTGATCCCTGGGTTGGGAAGATCCCCTGGAGAAGGGAGAGGCTACCCACTCCAGTGTTCTGGCCTAGAGAATTCCATGGACTGTATAGTCCATAGTGTTGCAAAGTGTTGAACATGACTGAGTGACTTTCACTTCACATTCTCTGGACCTAGGCCCATGAATGGGATTGCAGGGTCATAAGACACCTCTATGTCTTGTATTTCTTGGAAGCACCATGCTGTTTTCCATAGTGACTTCACCATTTACATTCCCAAACAAAATTGTAGGAGGATTTCATTTTCTGTATATTCTTTGCAGATTTTTATTTTATTTATTTATTTATTTAATCTTTATACTTTGTAGATCATTTTTATGATGGCCACCATGACCAGAGTGAGGTGATACCTTATTGTAGTTTTGATTGGCATTGATTTAATAATTATTGGTGTGGACTATCTATCTATCCATGTGCTTTTATTAGTTTATACTATGTGAGTACAATTTATCTGTTGAAACTGGCCTCTTGAATCTTGGCCCTGTTTGGAATTCTTTTCTGATGAAATACCCCAGGACATTTCTTGAGGGCAGATGTCATTTAAAGCCCTGTCAAACCTGTGACTATTTAGAGCCCTTCAGCACCTGTTTGATGGCTTCCCTGCTCACTTGGTGGTAAAAGAATCCATCTGCAATGCAGGAGAGTTTCAGGAGACCTGAGCTCGATCCCTGGATTGGGAAGATTCCCTGAAGAAGGAAATGGCAAACCACTCCAGTATTTTTGCCTGGAGAATTCCATGGGCATCCTTTGTCCTGGCAGGCTACAGTCCATGGGGTTGCAAAGAGTCAGACACGGCTGAGCGACTGTACACAGCATACAGTACACTATTAAGTTAATTGATGGTGAAGTTTGGTATAGCACAGACATGGATGCATGTTTTTGTCATGGTCATAGGATGAAACCAGATGCTAGCAAAATGTCTTGTATACCTTCTGGTTCTCCAATATGAAATGCAGATATTCCCAATTTTATTCATAAGGCTATTGTTATTAATATGGATGCTGTCGAATTAAATAGTTTTGTGACAGTCCATTGGCCTGAGAATAATAAACAATGACAGTTATCATGAGTAATACTGATGTGTTGGATTGTGTCAAGTATTTAGTTGATGCTTCTGTTGCTCCTGGGGTGAATGTTTTTATTATGATGGGGATCTTGTCTAATATATTTATTTCAAAGCCAAATCAGATAAGTAATCAATGGAGATAATTTTAATGACAATAATACCTGAGAAAATAGTTGATAGGATAATGATAAAGATGATGGGACTTATTAGTACAGAAAGGGTATAAATTAACATTTTTGGAGTACAGGTCCAATAGTTTAATTACTTGACCTTACTTATAGAATGTGCTGTAATTTAGTAGCAGAAAGAACTTTGGATTCTTACGGGTATGTTCAATTCCTATCATTCTAGATATAAGAGGATTTAAATCTCTATTATTTACTCTCCCAAAGTAACTCTGGTCAGACACATTTCTTATGCTTGTGGAAGAGTACTTGATAATAGGATGGATAAGCATATGTGTCATATGCATAGGGCTTAGTGTTAGGGATAGAAAATATTTGAGAGTAAATGTATTCATTGGTCATATTGGAATCAGGGGTCTAATGCTCAAATTGATAGGAAGGAGACTGATAATAACAGTGATTTGGTTCAGTTCAGTTGCTCAGTCCTGTCCGACTCTTTGTGACCCTGTGGACTGCAGCTTTCCAGGCCTCCCTGTCCATCACCAACTCCTGGAGTCGACCCAAACCCATGTCCATTGAGTCGGTGATGCCATCTCACCATCTCATCCTCTGTCGTCCCCTTCCCCTCTGCCTTCAATCTGTCCCAGCATCAGGGTCTTTTCAAATAAGTCAGCTCTTCGCATCAGGTGGTCAAATTATTGGAGTTTCAGCTTTAGCATCAGTCCTTCCAATGAATACCAATGAATATTCAGGACTGATTTCCTTTAGCATGGACTGGTTGGATCTCCTTGGAGTCCAAGGGATTCTCAAGACTTCTCCAACACCACAGTTTAAAAGCACTCTGCTTTCTTTATAGTCCAACTTTCACATCTATACATGACTAGTGGAAAAATCATAGCTTTAACTAGACAGATCTTTGTCGATAAATAATATCTGTGCTTTTTAATATGCTGTCTATGTTAGTCATAACTTTTCTTCCAAGGAGCAAGCCTATTTTAATTTCATGACTGCAGTCCCCATCTGCAGTGATTTTCAGTTCAGTTCAGTTCATTTCAGTTGCTCAGTCTTGTCTGACTCTGCAACCCCATGAACCGCAGCACACCAGGCCTCCCTGTCTTTCACCAACTCCCGGAGTTTACCCAAACCCCTGTCCATTGACTCGGTGATGTCATCCAACCATCTCATAATCTGCCATCCCCTTTTCCTCCTGCCCTCAGTCTTTCCCAGCATCAGGTTCTTTTCAAATGAGTCAGCTCTTCATATCAGGTGGCCAAAGTATTGGAGTTTCACCTTCATCATCAATTCTACCAATGAACATCCAGGGTTGATCTCCTTTAGGATGGAGTGGTTGGATCTCCTTGCAGTCCAAAGGACTGTCAAGAGTCTTCTCCAACACCACAGTTTTAAAGCATCCATTCTTAGGGACTCAGCTTTTTTTATAGTCCAACACTCATATCCATACATGACTACCAGAAAAACCATACCTTTGACAAGACAGATCTTTGTTGGCAAAGTAATATCACTGCTTTTTAATATGCTGTCTAGGTGTGTCATAGTTTTTTTTTTTTCCCCAAATAGTAAGCATCTTTTAATTTCATGGCTGCAGTCACCATCTGTAGTGATTTTGGAGGCCCCCAAAATAGTCTGTCACTGTTTACAATGTTTCCCCATCTATTTGCCATGAAGTGATGGGACCAGATGCCATGATCTTGGTTTTCTGAATGTTGAGTTTTAAGCCAACTTTTTCACTCTCCTCTTTCACTTTCATCAAGAGGCTCTTTAGTTCTTCACTTTCTGCCATAAGGGTGGTGTCACCTGTGTATCTGAAGTTATTTTTATTGCTCCTGGCAATCTCGATTCCAGCTTGTGCTTCCTCCAGCCCAGCATTTCTCCTGATGCACACTGCATATAAGTTAAATAAGCAGGGTGACAATATACAGCCTTGATGTACTCCATTTAATGTTTAGAACTAGTCTGTTGTTCTATGTCCAGTTCTAACTTTTGCTTCCTGACCTGCATACAGGTTTCTCAGGTGGCAGGTCAAGTGGTCTGGTATTCCCATCTCTTTCAGAATTTTCCATAGTTTATTGTAATCCACACAGTCAAAGGCTTTGGCATAGTCAGTAAAACAGAAATAGATGTTTTTCTGGACTGTGTTGATTTATCGATGATCCAGTAGATGTTGGCAATTTTATCTCTGGTTCCTCTGTCTTTTCTAAAACCAGCTTGAACATCTGGAAGTTCACAGTTTATGTATTGCTGAAGCCTGGTGGAGCCCCCTCCCCCCCAAAAATTCTGTCACTGTTTCCATTGTTTTCCCATCTCCTTGCCATGAAGTGATGGGACTAGAAACCAGAACCTTAGTTTTCTGATTGTTGAGTTTTAAGTACACATTTCCCATAGAGGGTGTTTGCTTTCACCAGTGCACTCGCTTGGCAGAACTCTATCAGCCTTTCCTTGCTTCACTCCGTGCTCCAAGGCCCAACTTGCCTGTTACTCCGGGTGTTTCTTGACTTTCTTCTTTTGCATTGCAGTCTTGCAGGTCTTCATAGAGCTGTTCAACTTCAGCCTCTTCAGCAACACTGGTCAGGGCATAGCCTTGGATTACTGTGATATTGAATGGTTTGCCTTGGAAATGAACAGAAGTCCTTCTGTCGTTTTTGAGACTGCATCCAAATACTGCATTTCAGATTCTCTTCTTGACTATGATGGCTACTCCATTTCCTCTAAGGGATTCTTGCCCACAGTAGTAGATATAATGGTTTCAATAATATGTGAGCTGTGAACATCGAGATGTTCAAGCTGGTTTTGGAAAAGGCAGAGGAACCAGAGATCAGATTTCCAACATCCACTGGACAATTGAAAAAGTAAGAGAGTTTCAGAAAAATATCTATTTCTGCTGTATTGACTATGCCAAAGCCTTTGACTGTGGATCACAATAAATTGTGGAAATTTCTGAAAGAGATGGGAATGCTAGACCACCTGACCTGCCTCTTGAGAAACCTGTATGCAGGTCAGGAAGCAACTGTTAGAACTGGACATGGAACAGACTGGTTCCAAATTTGAAAGGAGCATGTCAAGGCTGTATATTGTCACCCTGCTTATTTAACTTATATGAGGAGTACATCATGAGAAACGCTGGGCTGGAGGAAGCACAAGCTGGAATAGAGATTGCTAGGAGCAATATCAATAACCTCAGATATGCAGATAACACCACCCTTATGGCAGAAAGTGAAGAAGAACTAAAGAGCCTCTTGAAACTGAAAGAAGAGAATGAAATAGTTTGCTTAAACCTCAATATTTAGAGGAGAATGCAATGGCACCCCACTCCAGTACTCTTGCTTGGAAAATCCCATGGTCAGAGAAGCCTGGTAGGCTGCAGTCTATGGGGTCGCGAAGAGTCGGACACGACTGAATGACTTCCTTTTCAGTTTTCACTTTCATTGATTAGTGAAGGAAATGGCAACCCACTCTAGTGTTCTTGCCTGGAGAATCGGAGGGATGAGGGAACCTGGTGGGCTTCTGTGTACGGGGTTGCACGGAGTCGGACACGACTGAAGCGACTTAGCAGCAGTAGAAGCAACATTCAGAAAACTAAGATCATGACATCTGGTCCTATCACTTCATGGCAAATAGATTGAGAAACAGTGGGAACAGTGGCCGACTTTATTTTCTTGTGCTCCAAAATCACTGCAGATGGTGAATGCAGCCATGAAATAAAATGACGCTTACTGCTTTTAAGAAAAGTTATGACCAACCTAGACAGCATTTGAAAAAGCAGAGACATTACTTTGCCAAAAAAGATCCATCTAGTCAAGGGTATTGTTTTTCCAGTAATCCTGCATGAATGTGAGAGTTGGACTATAAAGATAGCTGAGTACTGAAGAACTGATGCTCTTAAACCATGGTGTTGCAGAAGACTCTTGAGAGTCCCTTGGACTTCATGGAGATCCAACCAGTCCATCCTAAACATAATCAGTCCTGAATGGTCATTGGATGGACTGATGTTGAAGCTGAAACTCCAATACTTTGGCCACCTGATATGAAGAACTGACTCACTGGAAAAGACCCTGATGCTGGGAAAGATTGTAGGCAGGAGGAGAAGTGGATGACAGAGGATGAGATGGCTGGATGGCATCACGACTCAATGGACATGAATTTGAGTAAACTTCGGGAGTTGGTGATGGACAGGGAGGCCTGGTGTGCTGCAGTCCATGGAGTTGCAAAAGTCGGACACGACTGAGTGACTGAACTGACTGACTGATGTTTCTATCATATGCTGGAGCAGCAATTGCGTCACACTCGAGTGACTCTGAGGAGATACCCCACGTCCAGGGGCAAGGGAGAAGCCCCAGAAAGATGGTACGAGGGGCACAATCACATTCAGAATCAAACCCCACACCTGTCAGATACACTCAGAGGGCTCAAACGCACCCTGTGCACAGCAGCACCTCAGCCACACAGAGACTGAGACAGAACTGTGTCTGGGTGTGTCCTGAGGAGATATGGGTCAGCAGTGGACTGCCGCAGGAACAGGGACTCTGCATGAAGTAGACCTGTGTATGGGATAAACCCTTTTGGAGAAGTTCACCATTAACCCACCACAGAGCCACCAGAACGTCCACAGGACTGGGGCAACAGACTCTTGGAGGGCATAACAGATCCTAGTGCACACCAGGACCCAGGAGAAAGGAGTAGTGACCCACAGGAGGCTGAGCAAGACTTGCCCATGAGTGTCCAGGAGTCTCTGCTGGAGGCGTGGGTTTGTGATGGCCTGCTGCAAGTTTGGGGGTACTGATTGTAGCAGGACCTACATGACATCTTTTAAAGGAGGTTGTCATTATCTTCATTACCTCCACCATAGTTTGGCCTCAGGTCAAGAAACAGAGAGGGAACACAACCTCGCCCTTCAACAGAAAATTGGATTTCCATCAGAGGGCAGACAGACTGAAAACCACATTCACAAAAAACTAACCAATCTGATCACATGGACCACAGCCTGTCTAACTCAATGAAACTATGAACCATGCTGTATAGAAATAGTCAAGACAAACGGGTCATGGTGGAGATTTCTGACAAAACATGGGCCACTGCAGAAGGGAATGGCAAACCACTTCAGTATTCTTGCTTTGAGAACCCCATGAGCAGTATGAAAATGCAAAAAGATAGAACAATGAAAGATAAGCTCCCCAGGTTGGTAGGTGCCCAATATGCTTCTAGAGATCAGTTGAGAACTAACTTCAGAAAGAATGAAGAGACAGAGCCAAAGCAAAAGCAACACCCAGTTGTGGATGTGACTGGTGATGGAAGTAAAGTCTGATGCTGTAAAGAGCAATATTGCATAGGAACCTGGAATGTTAGGTCCATGAATCAAGGCAAATTAGAAGTGGTCAAACATGTGATGGCAAGAGTGAACATTGATATTTCAGGAATCAGCGAAATAAAATGGACTAGAATGGGTGAATATAAATCAGATGACCATTATGTCTTTTGTGCAAGAATTCCTTAGAAGAAATGGAGTAGCCCTGATAGTCAACAAAAGAGTCCGATGGAGTATTTGGATCCAATCTCAAAAACGACAGAATGATCTCTGTTCATTTCCAAGGCCAGCCATTCAATATAACAGTAATCCAAGTCTATGCCCTTACCAATAAGGCTGAAGAAGCTGAAATTGAATGGTTCTATGAAGACCTACAAGACCTTCTAGAACTAGCACCCAAAAAACGTATCCCTTTCATTAAAGGGGAGTGGAATGCAAAAGTAGGAAATCAAGAAATACCTGGAGTAATGGGCAAATTTGGCCTTGGAGTACAGAATGAAGCAGGGCAAACCCTAATAGAGTTTTGCCAAAAGAATGCATTCATCATAGCAAACACCCTCTTCCAACAACACAAGAGAAGACTCTACACATGGACATCACCAGATGGTCAATACCGAAATCAGGTTGATTATTTTCTTTGCAGTCAAAGATGGAGAAGCTCTATACAGTCAGCAAAAAGAAGACTGGGAGCTGACTGTGGCTCAGACCATGAACTCCTTATTGCCAAATTCAGACTTAAATAGAAGAAAATTGGAAAAACCACTAGACCATTCAGGTATGACCTAAATCAAAACCTTTATGACTATATAGTAGAAGTGACAAATAGATTCAAGGGATTATATCTGCTAGACAGAGTGCCTGAATAACTATGAATGGAGCTTTGTGACATTGTAGAGGAGGCAGTGATCAAGACCATCCCCAAGAAAAAGAAATGCAAAAAGACAAAATGGATGTCTGAGGAGGCCTTACAAATTGCTCTGAAATGAAGAGAAGTGAAAGGCAATGGAGAAAAAGAAAGAGATACCCATTTGAATGCAGAGTTCCAAAGAAGAGCAAGGAGAGATAAGAAAGCCTTTCTCAGTGATCAGAGCAAAGGAATAGAGGAAAACAATAGAACGGGAAAGATTACAGATCTCTTCAAGAAAATTAGAGATACGAACGGAATATTTCATGCAAAGATGGGCACAATAAAGGACAGGAATTGTAGGGACCTAACAGAAGCAGAAGATATTAAGAAGAGATGGCAAGAATACACAGAAGAACTGTACAAAAAAGATCTTCCCGACCCAGATAATCACGATGGTGTAATCACTCACCTAGAGCCAGACATCCTGGAATGTGAAATCAAGTGGACCTTAGGAAGCATCACTATGAACAAAACTAGTGGAGGTGATGAAATTCAAGTTTAGCTATTTCAACCCTTAAAAGATGACACTCTGAAAGTGCTGCACTCAGTGTAGCAGCCAATTTATAAAACTTAGAAGTGGCCACAGGACTGGAAAGGTCAGTTTTCATTCAATCCCAAAGAAAGACAATGCCAAAGAATGCTCAAAGTACGGTAAAACTGCACTCATCTCACATGCTTGCAAAATAATGCTCAAAATTCTCCAAGTCAGGCTTCAACGGAGCATGAACCATGAACTTCCAGATGTTCAAGCTGGATTTAGAAAAGGCAGAGGAACCAGAGATGAAATTGCCAACAACCATTGGATCATCAAAAATGCAAGAGAATTTCAGAAAAAATATTTACTTCTGCTTTATTGACTGTGCCAAAACTTTTGACTGTGTGGATTACAACAAAGTTTGGAAAATTCTTCAAGAGATGGGAATACCATTTCTCCACCTGAGAAATCTGTATGCAGGTTAGGATGCAACAGTTCTAACTGGACATGGAATAACAGACTGGTTCCAAATAGGAAAAGGAGTACGTCAAGGCTATATATTTTCACCCTGCTTATTTAACTTATATGCAGAACATCATGTGATGCTGGACTGGATGAAACACAAGCTGGAATCAAGATTGCTGGGAGAAATATCAATAACCTCAGCTATGCAGATGACACCACCCTTATGGCAGGAAGTGAAGAAGAACTAAGGAACCTCTTGATGAAAGTGAATGAGCAGAGTGAAAAAGTTGGCTTAAAACTCAACATTCAGAAAACTAAGGTCATGGCATCTGGTCCCATCACTTCATGGCAAGTAGATGGGGAAACAGTGGAAAACTGGCTGACTTTATATTTTGGGCTCCAAAATCACTGTAGATGCTGAGTGCAGCCATGAAATTCAGAGACGCTTGCTCCTTGGAAGAAAAGAACGAAAAGAAAAGAAGAAAAAAATACCTAGACAGCATATTAAAAAGCAGAGACATTACTTTGTTAACAAAGGTCCGTCTAATAAAAACTATGGTTTTTCATGTATTATGGGTTTGCAAGTTGGACTATAGAGTAGTCATGTATGGCTGTAAGAATTGGACTATAAGGAAAGCTGAGAGCTGAAGAATTCATGCTTTTGAACTGTGGTGTTAGAGAAGACTCTTGAGTGTCCCTTGGACAGCAGAGAGATTCAACCAGTCCATCCTAAAGGAAATCGGTCCTGAATATTCATTGGAAGGACTGATGCTAAAGCTGAAACTCCAATACTTTGGCCACCTGATGTGAGGAACTGACTCATTGGAAAAGATCCTGATGCTGGGAATGATTGAAGGCGGGAGGAGAAAGGGGCGACAGAGGAAGAGAGGGTTAGACGGCATCACTGACTCTATGGACAAGAGTTTGAGCAAACTCCTGGAGTTGGTTGTGGACAGGGAGTCCTGGCGTGCTGCGGTCCATGGGGTCACAAAGAGTCAGGCATGACTGAAAGACTTAACTGATGGTTTGGGTAGAGGAATTCATATGGTTAAACTAGGCTTAAGGCAAAGATAGGTTCAAGGATACATACAGAAACTGAGGATGTGGCTGGTCATAGGGCTTCCTTAATAAATAGTTTGACTGCATCGTCAATAGTTTGGAGTAGACTGTATGGCTCTACAACATTTGGACCTTTTCAGAATTGTGTATAGCCAAGAACTTTTCATTCTACTAGTGTTAAGAATGCTGTAGCTAGGAGGATGGGCATAATAACTATTAGAATACTATGAACAGTTTGTTAAGGATAGGATTTAAATCTCTGATCATACAGGTTCAAGTTTTATGCAGTTATCAGGTTCTACCATCTCAAATAAGGCCTGTTTCTGGGTGGAAATTTTTACTTATCCATTAAGATAAAATTATTCATTATTTTAAGGCACTTCCTTAACGTTGGCCTTATTTCTCTTGTCCTTTCATATTGGGAAAATTGTATAATAGATGGAAACCGACCTGAATGACTCTGGTCCGAACTCAGATCATGTAGAACTTTAATTGTTGAACAAAACAAACCTCTAATACTGGTCACACCATTCGGGTGCCCTGATCCAACATCAAGGTTGTAAACACCATGTTGTTAATATGAACTCTAAAATAGGACTGTGCTATTATCCCTAGGTTACTTGTTCCATTGATCAATTTCTTGGATCAATAAGTGATAATTTGATTTGACTGGGAGGTCTTGGTTTAACAGTCACTTGGAGGATCTTTTGTTCTCCAAGGTCACCCCAATCAAAATAATTATTAGCTCACTTAAAGTTCTGTTATCCCTTAATGGTTTAGTTTTATTTGGGGGGCTTATTAATTAAAGTTCCATAGGGTCTTCTCGTCTCATTTGTTTTTTCCCCTGACTTCATGGGAGAGTCAGTTTCACTGATGGGAAGTAAGAGTAAAACCCTTTTGCGGCCATTTATACAACTCCTTATTTAGAGAACCAATGATTAGGCTACATTTGCACGGTCAGGATACCAAAGCTGTTTAATGATTGTCACTGGGCACGCAAGGCCTCTAATACTAGTGATGCTAGAGATGATGTTTTTGATAAACAGGCAGGGTTTATGTTTGCTGTGATCTTTTCCTTCTTTTAATCTTTGCTTGAGTGAATGCCTCTGTTGGGTTAAGAGTGCAATTAATCATCTATTATTAGATTACTTTTATTTACTGTTCACCATCAAGGAGTAGTACTAGTTGCTGACACAAGCTTGTGCAAGGAGTCTTAGGGAGTTTTATTGTTTTCCTTTTCAGGTTTACAAGACCAGAAGCATGGATATACTACAAAGACTTCACTTCATTTTAGATTATTTCAGGTAATGCTAGTTACTGGCGTTGATAGTAGGATAAGGAAATATATTTAATAGATACTAGTTGTCCAGTGATGATAAAGGGGTGTTCTACTGGTTGTCCTCCAATTCTTGTGAGTGTTAAGAGGTTCACTACTAGAATTCAGAACAGGCACTGGCTGAATGTGAGAATGTCATGCTTTGTTGTTTGCATGTATGAAGTAATGGCATTAATACTAAGATTAGGATAGAAAGGATGCGGGCTAAAATTCTGCCTAGTTTGTCAGGGTTTGATCGTAGGACTGCATATGTGAATAAGAAGTACCATTCTGGCTTGATGTGTAAAGGTATGTTGAGAGGTTTGCCGGAGTGTAGCTATCTGGGTCTCCTAGTAGGTCAAGTGAAAATAGGACTAGTATTTTTAATCCCAGAACTAGCAGCAAGGCACCCAAGATGTCTTTAAATGTATAATATAGATGAAATGGGATCTTGTCTATATCAGATGAAATTCTTACTGAGTTATTTGATCCTGTTTCATGGAGAGATAGTAAGTGGCCTATAGTAAGTGCTGCAATAAATGAGCTTGTAGAGAAGGGGAACCAACCATGTTACTAGTTGGTCATAATTAATTGTTATAACAGAAATTACTTGTGAAACTTTAAATTATGCTGATGAGTAAGGTGATAAGGAAAGATGAAATACAGTGTGATTAGCCCCTTTTGATCTGATACTAATATAGACATTTGTATTTGAATAAGGGAGGTGGTTTTTGGCAAAATATCCTCTCCTCAGATTCAGTCTAGAAGGGAGATGCTGACTTTTGGCTGGTTAAGTTTAAATAAGGGGTCAGGTGGTGTATGATAGTGGAAAAGTATCCTTGAATACATTTGAATAGTTGAACTTCAGGTTTTGTGTTACTGCTAGTTTTGAGTGCCAAGATGAAGCCTAGAATATTCAGGGTCAGGGCAATTATTTTGAGGTAGTAAGGTATGGTTATTTGTGGAACTGCTGTTGGGGGAATATTGTTGGAAATAATAAAGCCAGCAAAAATCCTTGCAGCTAGTAGGCATTTAATTGATTAGGATGGGGTTGTTCTTGTTAATGATAATCAGAGTGGAAAACTGAGGCCGTCCTCGTAGCATGAAGAAGACAGTGAGGATGCTGTAGACGGCAGTAAGTGAGGTCACAGTTTGGAGGGGATCAGGCATTGGCATAAGGCATATTCACAGTTTCAATATTTACATCTTTAGAGTAGAATCCAGTGAGTAAAGGCATTCCTGTCAATGCTAAACTGCCAATGATAAGGGCGGTTTTAGTAAAAGGCATAGCTTTAAACAAACTTCCTATTTTTTGAATATCTTGTTCATCATTTAAGTTGTGAATAATCTGGGTTACATAAATAAAATGGCTTTGAAAAAGGCAAGAGCAGTTTTTTTGGAGAAAGAGGAATGCTGGGTAGAGTTGATTGATGCCAATTGTTACTATCAGGAGGCCTAATTGACTGGAGGTGGAGAAAGCAATGATTTTTTTTTTTTTTTTATCATTCTGGATAATGGCACATATTGCTACAAATGTTGCGATAGCCCCCAGGCATGATGTAACTTATGGGGTACATTTATCACTTTCTGTCAGAGGCTAGAAGTGGATGAGTAGGAACATATCTGCTACTACTATGGTGCTTGAGTGGAGTAGGGCTGAGAATGATGTGGGCCCTCTATTGTTGAGGATAATTATGGGTGTAGCCCAAATTGGCAAATTTTCCCATTGCAAATAATAGTAAACCTAATACAGGCAAATTTGAATTAAGTTGAGCAAGAGAGTTCCAGAAAAATATCTATTTCTGCTTTACTGACTATACCAAAGCCTTTGACTGTGTGGATCACAATAAACTGTGAAAAATTCTGAAAGAGATGGGAATACCAAACCACCTGACCTGCCTCTTGAGAAACCTGTATGCAGGTCAGGATGCAACTGTTAGAAGTGGACTTGGAACAACAGACTGGGTCCAAATAGGAAAAGAAACATGTCAAGGCTGTATATTGTCACCCTGCTTATTTAACTTATATGCAGTGTACATCATGAGAAATGCTGGACTGGAGGAAGTACAAACTGGAATCAAGATTACCGGGAGAAATATCAACAACCTCAAATATGCAGATGACACCACCTTTATGGCAGAAAGTGAAGTAGAACTAAAGAGCTTCTTGATGAAAGTGAAAGAGGAGAGTGAAAAACTTCGCTTAAAACTCAATATTTAGAAAACTAAGATCATGGCATCTGGTCCTATCACTTCACGGCAAATAGTTGGGGAAAAAGTGGAAACAGGGCTCCAAACTCACTGCAGATGGTGACTGCAGCCATGAAATAAAGAGACACTTGCTCCTTGGAAGGAAAGTTATGCACAACCAAGACAGCATATTAAAAAGCAGAGACATCACTTTGCCAACAAAGGTCCAACTAGTCAAGGCTATGGTTTTCTCAGTAGTCAGGTATGGATGTGAGAGTTGGACTATAAAGAAAGCTGAGCACTGAAGAACTGATGCTTTTGAACTGTGGTGTTGGAGAAGACTCTTGAGAGTCCCTTGGACTGCAAGGAGATCCAACCATTCCATCCTGAAGGGGATAAGTCCTGGGTGTTCATTGTAAGGACTGATGTTGAAGCTGAAACTCCAATATTTGGCCACCTGATGTGAAGAGCTGACTCATTGGTAAAAACCCTGATGCTGGGAGGGATTGGGGGCAGGAGGAGAAGGGGACGGCAAAGGATGAGATGGTTGGATGCATCACCAACTCAATGGACATGAGCTTGGTTAAACTCCGAGAGGTGGTGATGGACGAAGAGGCCTGGCGTGCTGAAGTTCGTGGGGTCGCGAAAATTTGGACACGACTGAGAAACTGAACTGAGCTGAGGATAAAAATTTGTTGTAAATGTCATGCATTAAAGTTAAGTAAGAATCATGCTGTTGTTTTAGTAAAACCTGTATCAGCATAGGGTCTGGAGAAGGCAATGGCACCCCACTCTAGTACTCTTGCCTGGAAAATCCCATGAATGGAGGAGCCTGGTAGGCTGTGGTCCATGGGGTCGCTAAGAATCAGACACGACAGAGTGACTTCATTTTCACTTTTCACTTTCATGCATTGGAGAAGGAAATGGCAACTCACTCCAGTGTTGTTGCCCGAAGAATCCCAGGGATGGAAGAGCCTGGTGGGCTGCCGTCTATGGGGCTGCACAGAGTCGGACACAACTGAAGCGACTTAGCAGCAGCAGCAGCAGCAGCAGCACAGGGTCATACAAAACAGGTCCACGTCCCCCTGGACCCGCTTTCTCACATCCACGCCCCCGTGCCCTGCATCCCCACATCCACGCAGCACAAGCCAGCAGTCTGCCTCCTCTTTCCAGTCAGTCTTTGGGCTTCGCTGAGGTGTTTTGACCCTGGGGAAGGAAATGGCAACCCACTCCAGGATTCTTGCCTGGAACATCCCATGGACTGAGGGGCCTGGTGGGCTACAGTCCATGGGGTCGCAAAGAGTCGGACACAGCTGAGCGACTGAGGAGTTATACAAGATTGCCTGTAGTGCTGCCGTGTTTGCATCTGCCGTCCACACCCTCATCCAATGAGCAGGAAGGACATAATCCCTGCTCCTTCACAGCCAGTAAGTAATTGGAAGAGATTCTGAGTGGTAACAAGAATTAGTATTGCAACAAGGAAAAGGAGTGTTTGAAGAATCAGTTAATGTTGGGGTCTGAGTGAATGGATCATATTGAGAAGTCTATAATTGATCATATGACAAATAGGGCCACCAGCACACATTATTGAGAAATAATCTATTTTAGAACTGAATGACAGCTTAAGGGTTTGTAGTGTGATTCAGTGCCAGTTTGAGATAATTATCTCTTGGCCTGTATATATGAATATTATTGTTGGAACTAAGCTAATGGTGAAGGCATATGAGATAATCTTACATGTAGAGGTTATGTGGTGGTTTTATAAATGTTAGTGCTTGTTATGATCGATGATATAAATAGTGAGGCTAGAGTGAAAGAGGAAATTTAATTTATTACTTATATTTGGAGTTGCACCAATTATGTGGTTCCTAACACCTATAAAAGTTTGAAAAAGCCATGCTGTTAGTCATGGGAGTATAGAATTAGCAATTCTTATATACTTCTGTGGTAAATAAGAAGGTATTGTCTTCTCTTCCTAGATTCACAATCAAGTGTTTTTCTCTAAACTATATATACATTATAGGGGGCCTAGAATGATTTTTGGGTTTAAGGATAGGAGTAGAATATGTAGGATGAGTAATGATATGAGGGCATTTTCTCATGTAAAAGATGGAGAGATACTGTTTATGTGTGTGTGTATTTGCCTCACTGTGTTGTAATGAGTATATATAAAGAGTATAGGGCAGCAATTGCTATATTAATTCCTATTAAAATAATTGCAGTGTTTGATCACGAGAAGGATATTACTACAAATAGTTCTCCAATCAAGTTAACATTTGTTGGTAGAGCTAGGTTTGTTTATCTTGCTGGTAATCATCAGGGTGCTATTAGTAGGAGGAAAATTTGTAGGCTTTAGGCTAGGATTATTGTTTGGCAATGGACCTGGCAATTTTAATTTGCCAGGCCGAACAATACAGAGGTTGTAAGACTATGGGCAATTATTAGGGCTGTGGCTCCTATACAACTTCAAGGTGTTCGGGTAAGGATAGCAAAGTGCTATGTGGCTGACAGAAGAATATGCAGTGAGTGATTTTAGGTCTGTCTGGCATAAGCAAATGGAGCTGGTTATAATTATGCCTCATAAGGACTATAGAATGAGTGGGTACCCTATGAATTCTGTTAGTGGGTTTCAAATTATTGTAATTTGTAACTCATAGTATACCTTAACATCCAAATTTTAGTAGTGCTGGCAGCATAGCCAGAACTCTGAAGCCTGCAATAGGGGCCTCTTCATGTGCTTTAGGTAGTCAAGTGTACTTTGCTTGTGCTTTAGGTAGTCCCTTGCATTGGGGTCTGACCAGTACATTCCTGGTTCCAGCACCAAGTCAGGGCGTCCCGGGGCCCCTTCAGTTAAGGGGTCAGGGGAAGCAGAGCCACTTTGTTTTGAGCTGGAGGGGGAGTCGTGTGGGTAGAGTTCTCATTTCCTCCAACGACACTTGTGGCTTATGGTGCCCAGGGCTCCCAGCCAGCCTGTGGACCACTGTGGGACCCCGTCTCCTGTAGGCCCCTCTTCTGACTGGTTGTTCCATGTTCTGACTGCTCGGGACATGGTGCTTCTGGGTTGAGGGTCTGTTGTAATTGGCTAGGGTCTGTTCTTTCTTTTTTTTTTTTAAATCTGTATTTTTTTTTTTTTTTTTGAAGTATAGTTGGTTTACAACGTGTTAATTTCTGCTGCACAGGTCAGGGATACACTTATATACACATATACATTCTTTTTAAAAATATTCTTTTATAGTTTATCATTGGATACTGAATACGGTTCTCTGCTATGCAGCAGGACCTTGTTTATCCATTCTACTTACAAAAGCTATATCTGCTGAACCCAGCCTCCCACTCCATCCCTCCACCGCCCCCTCCTCCTTGGAGAGCGCCAGTCTGTTCCCTCTGTCCCCGAGTCCATTTCTGTTTCACGTGTGTGTTCAGGTGTTCAGTTGTGTCTGACTCTTTGCGACCCCATGGACTGCAGCCCACCAGGCTCTTCTGTCCATGGGATTCTCCAGGCAACAATTCACTGCTGGGTGTGTGCAGGCTCGTGGTCACTCTTGTCCTTCACAGACCTATCAGAGGTCATCCACTGGGTGAGTGCAGGCTTGTGGTCACACTGGTCTGTCACAGACCTCTCAGAGGCTGTCCTCTGTGTGAATGCAGTCTCATAGTCACTATGGCCTGTCACAGACATCTCAGAGGCCATCCACTGGGTGAGTGCAGGCTTGTGGTCACTCTGGTCTGTCACAGACCTCTCAGAGTCCATCCACTGGATGTGTGTAGGCTCGTGGTCACACTGGTCTGTCACAGACCTCTCAAAAGCCATCCTCTGGGTGAGTGCCAGTTCGTGGTCACTCTGGTCTGTCACAGACCTCTCAGAGGCCATCTGCTGGGTTAGTGCAGGCTCGTGGTCACTCTCGTCTGTCACAGACTTCTCAGAGGCTGTCCGATGGGTGAGTCCAGACTTGTGGTCACTATGACCTGTCAAAGACCTCTCAAAAGCCATCCGCTGGGTGAGAGCAGGCTTGTGGTCACTCTGACTTGTCCCAGACCTCTCAGAGGCTGTCCTCTGTGTGAATGCAGGCTCATAGTCACTATGGCCTGTCACAGACCTCTCAGAGGCCATCCATAGGGTGAGTGCAGGCTCGTGGTCACTCTGACCTGTCAAAGACCTATCAGAGGCTATCCACTGGGTTAATGCAGGCTCCTGGTCACTCTGACCTGTCACAGACCTATCAGAGGCCATCCACTGGGTTAATGCAGGCTCGTGGTCACTCTGACCTGTCACAGAACTCTCAGAGGCTGTCCACCTTGTGAGTGCAGGCTTGTGGTCACTCTGGTCTGTCACAGACCTCTCAAAAGCCATCCTCTGGGTTAGAGCAGGCTTGTGGTCACTCTGACTTGTCTCAGACCTCTCAGAGGCTGTCCTCTGTATGAATGCAGGCTCATAGTCACTATGGCCTGTCACAGACCTCTCAGAGGCCATCCACAGGGTGAGTGCAGGCTCTTGGTCACTCTGACTTGTCACAGACCTATCAGAGGTCATCCACTGGGTTAGTGCAGGCTCGTGGTCACTCTGACCTGTCACAGACCTCTCAGAGGCTGTCCACCTTGTGAGTGCAGGCTTGTGGTCACTCTGGTCTGTCACAGACCTCTCAGAGACTGTCCGCTGGGTGAATACACACTTGTGGTCACTCTGCTCTGTCACAGACCTCTCAAATCCATCTGCTGGGTGAGTGCCGGCTCATGGTCACTCTGGCCTGTCACAGACCTCTCAGAGGCCATCCACTGGATGAGTGCAGGCTCGTGGACACTCTGGTCTGTCACAGACCTATCAGAGGCCATCCGCTGGGTGAATGCATGCTTGTGGTCACTCTGCTCTGCCACAGGCCTGTCAGAGGCTGTCTGCTGTGAGTACAGGCTCATGGTCACTCTGGTCTGTCACAGACCTCTCAGAAGCCATAGGCTGGGTGAGTGCAGGCTTGTGGTCACTCTGGCCTGTCACAGACTTCTCAGAAGCTGTCTGCTGTGAGTACAGGCTCATGGTTGCTTTAGTCTGTCACTGACCTCTCAGAAGCCATCTGCTGGGTGAATGTGGGCTCCTGGCCACTCTGGTGCACAGTTTGCACAGGGCTGTCGAGAGGCACTGTGTGACTGCCCAAGCTGGGGGCCACTTATTGCGCTCTTTCTGCCCCCAAGCTATGTCTGGAGAAGGCTAATCCTAATGAGATTAGTCTTTCAGACTTCAGCTCACATCCCAGGAACTAGTCTTCCAGCCTAAACAGGTCACTCGGGGTTTCCTGTGTTAGTGCTCACAGCTCACAGCCCCTAGAGAGTGGGCCGGGTCTGGGGACACATGTCCTCTGCTGCTAAAAGTGACATTAGACTGTGTTCCCAGGGATGGACCACAAGGGGTGATGGGAGAACGTCTGCCCTAACTGCTTGGAGGCACTGTGCCCCCAGCCCCTGCATTCTCCCCAATCAGGTACAGAATATCGGAGAGCAAGAGGGGGAACCTGGGTCCCCAGTGAGAGCCTCTCAGCGGAACTGGGCCTGGGTCAGGCTTATAGGGTGTGACTTAGAATTTGCTAGACAGGACGCCACATTTAGAGGGTCTCCTGCAGTGCAGGTTTCAGGGCTACATAGCAACTAAGTGCAGAGCATGGTGGCTGAGCTAACGTCTGTGAATCCTGCAGGCTGAAGCTGAGCCCTGAATGTTGGAAGGTTGTCTGGAGTCACAGGACGTGCTTGCTCTCTCTGCTGAGGTGATCTCAATATGGACCCAGGTTCCCCCTCCTACTCTCTAGAATCTATCAAACTGAAGCCGCTCCCCACTGTGAGCCCTGGGGAAACTCAGGAAAGAAAAGAATACCTGCATTCCAGCAGCCATCAGACTGCAGCCACTCCCCACTGTGATCCCCGAGGAAACTCAGGAAAGAAAAGAACACCTGCTTTCCAGCAGCCATCAGGCTGCAGCCACTCCCCACTGTGAGCCCTGAGGAAACTCAGGAAAGAAAAGAACACTTGCTTTCCAGCAGCCATCAGGCTGCAGCCACTCCCAACTGTGAACCCCGAGGAATCTCAGGAAAGAAAAGAATACCTGCTTTCCAGAAGCCACCAGGCTGCAGCCACTCCCCACTGTGAGCCCTGAGGAAACTCAGGAAAGAAAAGAACACCTGCTTTGCAGCAGCCATCAGACTGCAGCCACTCCCCACTGTGAGCCCCGAGGAAACTCAGGAAAGAAAAGAACACCTGCTTTCCAGCAGCCATCAGGCTACAGCCACTCCCCACTGTGAGTCCTGAGGAAACTCAGGAAAGAAAAGAACACCTGCTTTGCAGCAACCATCAGCCTGCAGTCACTCCCCACTGTGATCCCCGAGGAAACTCAGGAAAGAAAAGAATACCTGCTTTCCATCAGCCATCAGACTACAGACACTCCCCACTGTGATCCCCGAGGAAACTCAGGAAAGAAAAGAACACCTGCTTTCCAGCAGCCATCAGACTGCAGCCACTCCCCACTGTGAGTTCTGAGGAAACTCAGGAACGAAAAGAACACCTGCTTTCCAGCAGCCATCAGGCTGCAGACACTCCCCACTGTGAGCCCCGAGGAAACTCAGGAAGGAGAAGACAGGATGCTGGTCCCAGGTGGTAAGGTATATATCAAAGGGGCTGATCTCAGTGAGATGGCTGGTGCATCTTCCCACACACAGAAAAGTGTTAAGTTTCTTAACTTTAGATGCCGCCCCCTGGTTTTGGAATCCTAAAAGATCTGTACTGAATAAAACAACTCTCAACACCTGTATTATAATATAATTATGTCTATACATATGAAGTAGAGACTTTCCAAAGAACAACAAAGACAAATCTCAACATTCAGTGCACTGGCACCAGTGGTGGGCAGTCCCCAAAAGATGTAACTAGTGGAGCAATTAGAACACTCATCACCCCTTTTCCCATAAGATTGTGGAATGGACGCTGAGAGTGGGGAATTGTTACGGGGAAGAACAAAATCTGACTCCTTGTTGAATGTTTTATTTTAGCCTTTTCTTCCTGTTGGTCTGTTTGCTACAGGGATACTGTCCATACATAATGGCCTGCCTCAGGAAACCCCGCCCCTCTGCCTCTGTCCAGGACCTGTCCACCTGTGGATGGCTACGGGAGGGAGAAAGTAACACATCTCCCTCTGAGACTTGCCATTCCAGATATTGCCAGATTAATGGCCTGTTTACTGTATTTCCTCACCTCCCAGCTCTGTGTTCTATGAAAGACACTGGCATCCAGACCCTGACAAGATGCTTTCTTTGAGATATTTTCTGTTATCTTCTCAATCTGCTGGCTTTCCAAGTAAAGTCATATTCCTTGCCTCAGCACCTCGCCTCTGATTTATCGCCCTGTTGTGAGGCGTGCAGAGTGAGCTTGGACTTGGTAACAATCCCACATGCGTTGCAGTCAAAAAATCAAAACATAAAATGGAAGCAATATTGTAATAGATTCAATAAAGACTCTGAAGATGGACCATATAAAAAGATCTGAAACCAAAAACCAGAAGGAACTCAGTGGTTGTCTGAAATATTTAGAAAGGAGTTCGTGCCCCTATTGCCCATACCCCATGAAACCACAATGGACAGTTAGGCCCTGTCCATTCAGGACACCCTCTCCAGACCCCAGCTGGAGGTGCTCTGCTCCCCTGCCCACCTGGGTCTCAGGAGTAGAAGAAACACAACCTAGGGGGTCTCATCTGTGGTCCACGGGAGCGTCACATCAGCAACCCTGTCTCCCTGCCCATAATAAATAAGGAGGGTTGTCAGCACCTGTGCGAGTGATGCTGTGGGCACCTGGACTGCTTCATCCTTGTGACATTTGGTGTGAAGACAACACAGAAGGGGAATCAGTCAAGAGGAATCAAGGGAGCAGTAAACACGTCTTCTCAGGGACCCTGTGAGACCCAAGACTCACTCTGCCCACCCTGCTTTGACTTTTGTGAACTGGCCTTTGTCATTCTCTGGGCAGGAGGAAGGAAGGACAACCCGCTCTCTCTTCCACCTCCTGAGACCCAGGTGGGCACTGGGGGCAGCAGCACCTCCACCTGGGGTCCAGAGAGGGTGTCCTGAATGCACAGGGCCTAACCGTTCAGTGAGGCCGGCCCTCGTCCACAGTGCACTGACCTGCTGCAGGGTCTCGGGTTCCCTGGCATCCAGCTCCCCCATCGCCAACCCCAGCTTGGTGTCGGGAGCCCCTCACTGGCGTGCACCCTGGAAGTGAAGGCTGCATGCCCAGCGAGAAGGCGGAGAATTCGGTGGGGCAGGGGTCCAGCATGGAGTGTCCAAGACCCGCTGCTCCCCCAGGAACACCCAGCCCCGCCTGCCGTGGCCTTTCTCCTCTTTAGTGTCTTTGTGACTGATGTTGCCAAACACCTTCCTCTGGAAGAGAAGGTTCCATGAACATGGAAGGGGTGGAGGTGAGGAAGTGCTGTAGCCTTAAACTCAGAGAGCTTCAGAACTAACTTCCTTGAACCCTGAACCTACTGCCTGTTACATCTGCACCAACTGTGGCCAAGATCCAGGCAGATTCTCTGTGGAAACACTTTTCTGTCCAACAAAGGAGGACTTGTTAACCTACATCCGAACCCCGAGACTTGGGACGTGCTGTAACTCTGGAGACTGCAGGGAAGGTGTTTGAGAGGCTTCTTCCCGGGCGGCTCCCCAAGGTCCCTGGAGTTACAGCACTCGGAGGCGGAGCACTTGCGATTCTCTCCTCACTGCAGGTCAGACGGTGCCCCCAACCACACAGCCCTGCTCCTCCACTTCCTGAGTTCAACAGAAACCCCCCGGTCACAAGGCCAAAGTGCAGTCTTCTTGGTGAGCAGAGCAAAGGCTGGTGGGGAGTGGGTGGAAGGGTGAAAGCTTCTTTGTAGAGGAAAGACACGGACATGTGTTCCCGTGTGTGGTGGCCGGATGCTTCAGTAATTGGTGTTCCCCACATATTTATGGGTGGGTTTTAGTTTCTGTATTTTCTAAATTTCTTCTTTTTTAAACAGCTGCATATTATGAGAAGATTTTGCAATCAACCATGAGCACTTGCAAAATAAGATCTTATGTTTTTTCTTTTCTAAAATGTTGCAGTTTTCTACAGTGACAGATGAACAGCCTCCTACTTTTAAGTGTTCATTTAATTGACTGTGCTGTGTCTTAGCTGTGGCATGCAGGGCCTTCAGTTGCAGCAAGTGGGAAATAGTGCCCTGACCAGGGATTGAACGTGGCACCCTGTGCTGGGAGTTGAGTCCTAGCCTCTGGATCAGCAGGAAATGCTGCAACCTCCTACTTAAAAAAAGGTTATTTATTTATTTCTGTCTGTGCTGGGTCTTCGCTGCTGTGCGGGCTTTTCTCTGGTTGTAGGGCGTGGGGGCTGCTGTCTCGTTTCTGTGCTGAACTTCTCCCTGTGGTGACTGCTCTGCTTGCGAAGCAGAGACTCTAGGCTCTTGGGCTGCAGTAGTTGTGAACGGACTTAGTTGCTTCACGGCACGTGGGGTCTTCCCAGATCAGGGATTGAACCCGTGTCTCCTGCATTGGCACGTGGATTCTTAACCACAGCATCACCAAGGGAGTCATTCCCCTCCCCGCTTCCTGCCAACTTCCCCCTTTAAAAAAAGACTAAAAATAATCTGTTTAGTAAGTTTTCAGGAGTCTGAGCTCTGAGGTCAGCGTCTGTGGAGTCATTCTCTCAAAGGCATCTTGGCTTCAGATACTGGCTGGGCTCATGATTCCAGTAAGCAGGGCAGTGCTGGTGGCTGAAGACAGGCTTGGCCTCTGGAGCTCTGCCCTCACCGAATCACCCAGGGTCCCCGAGCCCCGGCAGCCAAACAGAACCGTGCGCAGGCGGGGCTGGTACAGCCATGGGGCCGCCGTGGTCAGGGTGGAGCGTGCGGTGTAGGCAGCTGGCTGTCCGTCCTGTGACTGCTGGTGTCCTGTGTGCCCGTGCACGGCAGTCACGGTGTCAGGCGGGGACTGGCCGCTGTCCTGGGGACAGGATGGGACCTCAGAATCTCACATCCCCACTCCCCATCTCCCAGCTCCGCTTGAGATCATAGCTTGTGGCTGCTGGCAGCTCCCTGGGCTGGGAGGCTGTGTATAGCACCAGCCTCCTTGCCCAAGGTCAGCTGAGACCCCCAGCTCTGGGGTCACACAGCATCTGTGTCACCATCCAGGTCATCCCACTTCTGTGAGGGAGGGCCTGTGTGGGGCTGTGGGTGATGGGGGATTTGGGGGTGTTGTGGGCTGGCCACAGGAGTCAGCTTTTTGAGGGGAGGGGAGGGAAGAGGTTTGATCTGCTCAGCCTTCCCGGGGATTCCAGGACCAGCTATGGTGGGAGGTGCAGGTGAGAAGCCCCTGCAGGCTTCTGGGTCCCCACCGTTTTCAGTTGAAGCCCCTCTGCCTACACCACCCCTAACTCTCCCTCCCGTGGCCCCGGCCTGAAGACACAGAAGATGGGGAGTTTACGTGGCTTCCCTTCCTATAGTGAAACCAAGCCACAGACAAACACGTTCCTTTAAGAAAGCATGACAGAAACAGGAAAATAATAGTGGGTGGTTATCACTGGCACGGTTCATGTAGAGACGCTTCACAAGCCTGGGACACAGAGGGAACTGAGGGCTGTTGCCCCGAGTCCTGGAGTTCGCACCCTCCGCCCCCCGCCCCTTGGCCCACTCTCCCCTTGGTGTCTTCTGGTGACTGGGCGGACTTCAGCCTCCTGAACCCCTTCTGGAAGGATCAAGCCAGGGCAGAGGTCATTCACAGAGGGGCGGGTGTGGTTGACCTTAAGAACGCCATTGCCCCACTCTGTGTCGGAGATCAGTTCCGGGTCTAAGCAAGCGTGGCTTCCTGGTGCTGTCCCCACCCTCACTCACCCAGGGTGTGGGGGCTTTGTGTCCACCTTGTCCCCTCGTGCAGCCTGGTCACCCCAGGACCCGTGCTGTGTGTGCATCTGCTCTGCTCACAGCTCACTCCAGGGCCCATCAGACTTCACTCATGAAAGAGAAGTGTAAGGATGAACTGTTCCATGGTTAAGAATTTCAAGGTCGCGACAGCGTTGACCAGAGCTTACGGGCACAGGTACGAGGCCAATGCATAGAGAAGCCGCGGTGTGGGCCTCAAGGACCCTCCATGTGGGGGTGGGATGGGGGCCGGATAGGAATTTCCTCCAAACTCGGCTCCAGGATCTGTTCTCGGCAGGGGGGATGACTATGGGCACTGCCTGCCTGTGGAGGGGCCCTGGGGCTGCCCAGTTCAGCAGGAATGGCAGGGATGCGAAGGGAGTTGCCCTCCCTTAGCACCCCTGACCTCACACCCCCTCATCAGGGCATCCTAGTGTCTGAACAGCCCTTTCTTCGTCTAGCACTGAAGACCTGGAAGGTGTGGGGGCTGGAGGACATGCAAGAAACAAATTCTGTAAAGCAATTATTCTTCTATTAAAAAAATAAAAGAATATTAAGGAAAAAAACAAAAGACAGCAAAGGTGGGGCTTGCGTTCTCAGCCAGCCTCCGCCAGATTCTGCCTGTGCTTACATCAGACCAGAATACTGGTGCTCCCACCCTGTATCACAGATGAGGTTAGGGACACAGAGAGGTTGAGCATCTTGCCCCAGCTTACGCAGCTGTTGGGGGCAGGGCTGGGAACTGGACCCCAGTGGTCGAATCTGAAGTTCAGATGCTGTGATGACCCCGAGGGAGCGGCAGAGACCAGACGGCCCATGCTGAGTCAGGCGCGCGTGCATGTGGCCTTCACCTTTTGCGGCAAAGAAGTCAGAAGGAACCAGAGGGCCACCAAGAGAGGCCAAAGGATAGTTGAGGTCTATAAGGAGGAGAGGCCCCACTTCCCAGGAGATCAGGGAATTCCCTTCCCTGGTGATTCTGACTTCACTCTGCATTCCTCTCCCTGGACCCAGGATTGACTGTCCAGTGACCTAACTGACTTGACTAGAGAATATGCCTTCCCAGGGGTTCAGCTACCACTGGACCCCACTGCTGTCAGTAATAACGGGGAATGAGTACATAGTCTGGGATTCAGATTTGTTTGGAGACAAAATTTATTAGAAGAGGAGACCTAAAAAACCACGAAGGCAATTGGCATGAACATCTCCAGAACACCTAAGAAACCTTCTGCGGTTTATATACCACCTCTCCTGTCATGAAAGTGGAAGGTCTATTTAACAAGTAATTCTGTGCTTATCACACACTTTCTTTAAAATATTTATTATATATTTATTTATTCGGCTGTGCTGTGTCTTTGTTGCAGCATGTGGGAGCTAGTTCCCCAAGTAGGTATTGAACGTGGGTCTCTGCATTGGAGTTTTGACCCCTGGACCACCTGGGAAGTCTCTACTCATACTCTTGGGGACAGTAACAGGTCACAGGCCTCCTCTGAGGCCCCCTTAGAGCTGAGGCATGGGGTGGCTGCAGAAATACTCCTGTGGCTAAGGTGTGGTTTGTTGATCATGACTCACTCACACTCCCTGCAAACATAGGGCTTCTCCCCTGTGTGTGTCCTCTGGTGGGTGATGAGGAGGGACTTCCGACTGAAGCTTTGCCCACACTCCCCGCAAACATAGGGCTTCTCCCCTGCGTGTGTCCTCTGGTGTCTGATGAGGACGGATTTCTGACTGAAGCTTCGCCCACACTCCCTGCAAGCGTAGGTCTTCTTCGCTGTGTGTGTCCTCTTGTGTGAGATGAGGACGTACTTCTGTCTGAAGCTTCGCCCACACTCCCTGCAAACATAGGGCTTCTACCCTGTGTGTGTCCTCTGGTGTCTGTTGAGGATGGACTTGTGACTGGAGCTTTGCCCACACTCCCCGCAAACATAGGGCTTCTCCCGTGTGTGTGTCCTCTGGTGTCTGATGAAATCCGACTTCTGAATGAAGCTTCGCCCACACTCACCACAAACATAGGGCTTCTCCCCTGTGTGTGTCCTCTTGTGTGAGATGAGATGGGTCTTCTGACCTAAGCTTCGCCCACACTCCCTGCAAATATAGGGCTTCTCACCTGTGTGTGTCCTCTGGTGTCTGATGAGGGTTGATTTCTGAGAGAAGCTTCTCCCACACTCCCCGCTATCATAGGGCTTCTCACCTGTGTGTGTCCTCTTGTGTGAGATGAGATTGGTCTTCTGACTGAAGCTTCGCCCACACTTCCCTCAAACATAGGGCTTCTCCCCCGTGTGTGTCCTCTGGTGTCTGATAAGGACTGACTTATCACTGAAGCTTCGCCCACACTCCCTGCAAACATAGGGTTTCTCCCCTGTTTGTATCCTCTCATGTGTGATGAGGACTGATTTATTGCTGAAGCTTTGCCCACACTCCCTGCAAATATAGGGCTTCTCCCCCGTGTGTGTCCTCTGGTGTGTGATGAGATGGGCCTTCTGACTGAAGCTTCGCCCACAAGCCCCACAAACATAGGGCTTCTCGCCTGTGTGTGTCCTCTGGTGTGTGATGAGATATGCCTTCCGATTGAAGCTTCGCCCACAAGCCCCGCAAACATAGGGCTTCTCCCCTGTGTGTGTCCTCTCGTGTGTGGTGAGACTTGGCCTGTCTTGGGAGCCTTGCCCACACGCTCCATCCGTGAGTCTCATAATCCCTGAGACCCCTTCCCCCGTGAGCAATGTGCCTGTGTCCTCCGGATTCAGTTTCTTGTTTGTGCTGGGCTCGTCTTTCATTCTCTCATGCACCCCAGAATCCCCCATTTGTCCTCCGGGTGAGTAGGAAGAGGCCCTTGAAATCCTCTTAGGCTTTACGCTTTTCAGCAATTGTTGGGGCCTCTCCTTGGCCTCCTGACCCTCAGGTTTGTCGCTCGGACTGTGTGGATCTGAATATTGCTGATTTTGATTGCCTGGGCAGGGATACTCTGGTTGGAGGAGGTCTCTTTCAGATGGTCTCAGGAGGGTCTGAGAGGGGTGACTGCGTTGGATGTGTTGGCTGAGGAATTTCTGACTGGAGAAGGCCAGAGAGCAGGACGCACATGGGTGGATCTTGGGCTTTGGTTCTGCTGAAATAGGAAGCTTTTGGTCAGTCTGGTACCTGGTTTGCCATGGTCAGGCCCTCCCCAGTAATCATCGAAGTGTTGACAGTGCACGATTTGTCTCCCATCAAGTGTCTTTACAGTCCACTTTTCCATTCCACTCTTATTCTCTACACCTACAGAAATCCAGGAAGTGGGCGTCAAGGACCATTTCTACATATCACCCAGATAGGGACCTTCCAGCAACATCAGAGGCAGCGTCTCTCCTGATAGAGATGGATCTGCAGGGACTTTCCCTGCGTGTAACTGTCTGAAAAGTCACGTCACAGTGGCCACAGGTATTTACCCTACTGAGAGATAAGACTTAATGACTTAGATGAAATCTCCTTAGTGGCTCCCTGTGAGGAGAAAGGGTCTATTAAGTTAGGGGCGCCTGGACTGGAGCTCTCTGCATATGGGAGGCAGCACAGGGGGTGGTTAGAGCAGGTGTGGGTAAATCTGACTTTGTGCCTCCTTGTTCAAAGAGCAGCCTTTGTGCCGATCTCTGCAGGAAGTGGGTTTGAGCCTGGAGGAGACCGAGCGGCCCAGGTCACCCTGACTACAGGTCTGTCTCCTGCTGCCCCAACTGGTTCACAAATTGCTCCTCTCTCAGTTTTCCATAAATCATAAAATAAAGGCATATCCTTTCTCAAGCTTCACCAGTACTCATACCTCATTTATTTCATTCAGGCTTAATCCACTTAACATGCACTAGGAATCCCTGTTTAAAAATACATGTCCAGTCAGACCCTTCACACCCTCACTCCCAAGCATCTTCAGACAGCCCAGTCTCCCCTCATGTCTGGCAATGAACTGACCTCTGAGGGGACTCCCCGCTTCTGTCTCTTCCCAAAAATGAACCAAAGCATTGTCACGGAACAGAGAACATGTTGCTTGCAGCTGAAAGCCGCATAGTTGTTCTGTATCATCCAGTAGGACCCCTGGGGCCTGCACGTGGACACAGGCTCTGAGGCTTCCATGTCCCGTCCAGCCTCCTTCTCTCCCTCTGTTCTTCCTCCTGCGACACCTGGCATGGCCGCTCTTCCCGGCCCTGGGGCTGTGGCACTGGCTGCTCCCCTGCCTGGAATCCTTCCCCACGGATGTTACCTCTGCAGAGACTCTGCCGCACCTTCCTGCACCACAACCCACCCTCTGCTCACGCTGACCCGAGGCACGTTCCCTGCGCTGGTTTCTTCAGAGCACCAGCCCCTGTCTGGTATGAAGCCCCTGCTGCCCCAGGGCAGTGGTCCTGTCTGTTTCGGTGCGTGAAGCCCCGTCTGGCACAGAGCGTGAACTCACATGACAACAGACTAGAACAGTAACTGAATGCATATCACTGTACACGTGTCGCTTAGAAATGGGAGGAAATGAAGAAGAAACAAGTAAAGTACAGAGAGCTGGTAGGTGCTAGATATGCTGCTTTTTGCTTCTAAGCCTTTCAGCAGAAGGTGATGTTACTCATTTTTTTTTGCATAAAATATTAAAAATTAGAACTAGCATTTTTAATATAAATTTTTTTCCTAACAATCATATGAAAAGAATCAAATTCTGAGGCATTTTAATTGCAGCTCAACTGACTTTGCACTGGACTGTCCTCTACTTCGAAATCGGACCACGAGGCTCCCAGGATGGGGTGGGGTGCTGGAAGGGGGGAGACACTAACCTCTCCCGGCCGCGAGCTCACGCTTCCCCCTGCTGTTCCGCCTGATGCCAAGGTCCTGACCATACTCGTCCCCATACCAGACCAGCAGCTCACAGCCCGGCCTGACCACCTGGCAGGTTCGGTAGAAGATCTGCCCGTGATACTGGAAGGCCACCAGGTTCTGCTCCTCGTCGTCCCGGGCACAGTTCACATACCTGGGGTCGAGGCGGGGAAAGGGAAAGAAACCTCAGGTGATGAGTGGCCTCCACTCTCCGACCATGCCCAGCTCCCTGCCTTCCGCCTCTGCGTCCGCCCCTCATGTGGACCTTCTGTTCACACCTTCGACCAGGCCGTGTGAATTCCCATGCTTTTCTCTCCTTACCTAAGTAGCCATTTTCCGGAGCCCAGTTGCAGACTCATCTCCACCTGGACTGTCCGTGAGGCTGGTGAACTCTAGCCCCTCTAAAGTCTGAATTAAGTTCTCTTTCATCCACAGGACTAGGTGCTCCTTGGCTAACATGCAGCCCTCAGCACTCACCCCAGCCTGCCTTCTCTCCTGAGGCTTTCCTCCCATCGCCCCACGTATATCCAGGGTCCTATTAGCTTGCCCACCCCCTCCCATGGAAACTTGGAGACAGCTCTGATATAGGTTGAGACACGGAACAGTAATAGTCTGTTCACTGTCTGCCTGCCCTGATGAAAGGAGAGGCCCTCAGAGAATGGGCCTGCCTCAGGGCCATGCTGCCCCCCATTCCTTCTGAGGCCTCAGGGCCCGCTTCTCACTGGAACCAAGCCTGAGGAGGTTGTTGCCCACAGAGAGTCAAGGTCTCCTGTGTTAGGTCATCCTGGCGTGGGCAGTTACTCAAAGATAGAAGAGATTAGGTTACTGCTCCTAAAATCAATTGGCTAATATCTATTTGCAGTATGTTCTCCAAAAGCACATGGGTTGTGTGATCCACTTCAGCACCGAAGTTCTCTGTGTAAACTGAAACATAAAGTGCGTGGTAAGTGTCCACTAAGTGAGTTAAAGTGTCCCTGGTGAATCTAGACTCCTCAAGTTGTTCTCAAGTCCACCAGTTTTGCTCAGCATATAGACTTGTATCTTGACGGTACGTGCCATATTTTTATTTCCTTCTTTCCAGTGTCTTTTGAAATGAAAGAGCATGGTATTGAGGGAAAAGAGGAAGGAAGATGTGAAAGCTGTTGAGGGAGCCGGGTTGAGAAGGAAAGGCGCGTGTGATGGAGGGAGTCTCAATGTCTACACACTGCAGACTCACTCCACTCACCTCATCCAGTTGGCCCAAGACGTGTCCTTTCCATCCACATACTCGTAACAGTTCCTCCCTTTGGTGATCTGAGTGTCAGAGAAAGAGATACAAGCTTTCCTCTTTTCTTTCTTTTCTTTTTTCGTAGGAAGGAAGAGAAAAGCTATTTCCCTGTTTAGTCATTGGTGTTTTTCATCCTGCATGGATTCAACTGCCAGTCGGACCACACAGTAAGCTCCTTACTCATCATTCCAAGTCTGAGTCTCTTGCTTCATTGAAAGCAAGGGCTCTACAAGGGAGGAGTCACTTCAGTGTGTCTGTACACTGTGGTCCCACCTCTCCTCTGACCTTTAGATAGAGGTCCTGAGTGTCTGTACTCTGTGGTCCCACCTCCCCTCTGACCTTTAGATAGAGGTCCTGAGTGTCTGTACACTGTGGTCCCAGCTCTCCTCTGACCTTTAGATAGAGGTCCTGAGTGTTTGTACACTGTGGTCCCACCTCTCCTCTGACCTTTAGATGGAGGTCCTGAGTGTCTGTACACTGTGGTCCCAGCTCTCCTCTGACCTTTAGATAGAGGTCCTGAGTGTCTGTACACTGTGGTCCCACCTCTACTCTGGCCTTTAGATGGAAGTCCTGTGTTCACACCCAGGGCACACAGAACACAGGGCTGCCCGTGTCATTGCCGACTGTGTTATCACCATCTGCGTCCTCGCATGTTAACATGAAGCACCCCCCACCAAGTACAAGTGATTAGAGGCAAGAGGACAGGGAAACGGGTGCTTCTCACCAGCCAGGCATATCCACTGTTGGCGGCCTCTTCATCGTCTGTGATCTGGCCCTCATAGAGGCCAAAGTGCAGGCCCAGCGGCAGATCGGATGCCTCGTTCCACACTCCAAGCCCAGCGTCAGGGATGCCCGACAGTCTGATGCTTAACCCAGGGGGCAGCGTGAGAACTGAGCGATTGGCGTGCCCCTTTTCCACTGCACAGTCCTTTACAAAGGTTGGGGGCCCATGGGCAGCACAGCTGTCGATGAAGAAGTTCTGACACTCCTCAAAATCTGGAGGTGAGAACAGGGATGAGAGGAGGTATAGTGATGTTGCTGGTGGTAATGCCCTTCAGAAAGAAATGGGGCATTCATGGCATTTGACCTCGATCCTGCACCCCAAGTCATAGAGGAAGGGGATGGCTGGGGGACCAAATGGTGAGGTGAGGTTAGTTGATCAAGGCCCCAAAGCCCCTTCTCCTAAAATCAATTGGCTAGCAGGGCCAATGAGTGGGCCAGCAGGGTCACTCACAGAAGTAGTCATCATCCTGGGGCTCGCTGACTTCTTGGTACACGTGGCCCTTACTTTCCCGTAGACTGTACCTCTTCACTCCAGTCTCCTTTCTTCTGAGTTCTAAGATGGAGAACAGAAGCTAAGTAAGGCTGGTGGGGTCTGGGGAGTTAGTCCCTGTTTTATCAGAAAGTGTGAGATCTCCTACCTGTCCATCTATACACTTTGTTAAAGCTTTCTTACATGTATTTTTCAAACTGTTACTTTTGTAATTTTATGTTTTAATGTTACATTATTTATTTCTTGGCCTCGCTGCATGGCTTGTGGGATCTTAGTTCCCTGACCAGGAATGGAACCCACACCTCCTCCAGTGGAATTGTGGAGTCTTAACTACTTAACTGCCAGGAAGTCCCTTCTCTATATTTTCTTTCTTCTCCCTTTAACTACAGGTTCAGGAGACTGAGGCTCCACTGACCACAGATGCCCAGTTCAGTGATAGCATCCTGCACTTCCTGTTAGTAGGTTTAACTTCCAAACCTTCCTACTTAGGAAATAGTTCACCAATACATCTGCTCAGAAAATATATGTTAAGGGCACATGACATCTAAGGCACTGAGCAGAGGTCTCGGCCTAAACACTAACAAAGCTCGGTTCCCATTATCACAGCTGGATTTATTGAACTACTTGCAGGTGTCAGACTTTTGCATTTAATGTAAGGCTTTCAAGCACTGTATGAGTTATGTATTATTTCTTCAGTTTACAGATAGCAATCAGGACCTCAGAAAATGTATAAGATTTTCCCAAGGCCCCAGTGCTAACTTCATGTCTCAGATCAGTCCAGCTTAAACCCCGCCTACCTAAAGTCCATGCCACACACCTAGGCCATACTTATTAGTTTTCCTACAGGGATTAGAGGAACTAATTAGAGGAACTCCCCAAATTTCTCTTACCAACTTTTTGTCTGGGGCGCTGTCCAGGGGTCCTTGCTTTTCTGTGATGGGGCACTGGATTCTGAGCCTGCTTGGAGCCACTTGTCTTCAGCGATTCTGCTGCTCCCGGCAATTCCTTCAAACCAGACTCCTTACTTAATGGTGCCCTGGACATTCTCTTCCATGTGAGTAAAAGACAGCATGCATTTCTTTAGTTCTTTAGGACTTTATGAAGTGTTTTCACATGCATGATTTTAGTTAATACTTTGACAATTCTTGGAAATACCTGATTTGAGGGGGGTGTCTGAACACTGGAGTGTAAAAAAAGGACCTAGGTGGATAGTGAATCAAAACTAGAATTCATATCTTATCGTTCTTCTCCTTCAACTTTCTACATAAAAGTGGCAGCAAGGCAGGGAGAATAGCTGGAGGTCAGGGAAAGAAGAGGGTAAGGGCTCGTAGAGAGATCCAGGGGATTTCTATTAGTTAGTGGGCCTTTGATGGACGAGGAAGTATGGAAAATTACAGAGGGGACAAAACACATCTTTAAAATAATGTGACAAAGCAGTGAGATTAAGAAGAGAAAAGGCGATCGGCAGAAAAACATTTAGAAAATATAGAAAATGAGATGAAAGTTGCAGGTTGCCATGTCCTACAGATCATGTTTGGAATTAAAGTAGCTGGTCTCATCAGTTCTCCTTGAACAAGGCTGTATGACTAGCTGGTTCTACTCAGTTTCCTGACCCATTAATTGGTGTACAGGCTAATTCTTAGTATTATAGTGGACATGAAATTTAATAACCTTGAACAAATTGTTGTGTGAGCTATTTAATACAGTAAGAACGTGAGCGTACATCCCTGGTGTCAATTTATTCCCTAAACTGCATCTATATTTGAAGTCTAGCTCACAGATATTATCTTCAGAATTCTTTGGCCTTTCTACTTCTAGATGAATGCTTAAATGTGGAGTCACTCATTCACAAAACATTCAGGGGGCCCTCAGGGGCTTTGAGCTGGGTCTGGACTTCTGAGAATGAATGGGTGTGGGCTAGGCTCTCAAACCTCACAACACAGGGGCAGGCTAAACAAATGATTCCAAACAGGAGAGTTGCCTAATTAGAGCTCAGAGGAAGGAGTTGTTACTCCCTCCTACAAGAATGAGCATTTGAAATGATGCCCAGATGGTGAGTTTCTACTCAAAAGCAGGTAATCTATGTGAAGTCCTTCTGTTATTTTCTTATTTGTTGCTTTCAGTCATAAACCTGAGGCTTATAAGTGTTGCAAGTTGCTTCCTCATATTGGAGTGGGAGGCTCTGAGGTAGGGATCCTGTCTCCTTCTTCTTCTTGGACTGTCCACTCTACAAACTGCTTACCATATCATTAAGCTTCCCTTAGTCAGATTTCTTAGCATATCCCTCCCTAGCACAGCACAAAAGAACTGAGGTTGAAAACATCTCTCAGATGAATGATATAAAGATGTATGAATAAGCTTCATAGAACTATGGAAGTTTTAATCAGTTTGTAAGGGGTTTAGAGAACATGCATTGGTTTAGATTACACTACCAGTGATACTGTGATCTCAAGCATATAATCAAGTGTTTTTTGCCTCATTTTTTGTATCTATAATGGTGATAGCTATATACCTACGTATAGGTACTGTAGGATTGATTTAAGGTTTAAGTAAGTTTATTCACATAAAATGCCTAAAGTCTGAAATATTATGAAAATTATGTAACAACAGAACCGCCTACTACTGCTGTTGTTCTTACTAACTGTAAAGATGGTGATGATATCAGACAGTGTGCTAAAGATTCAGGACAGGAAGGCAGCTGTCTCCAGGATCTCTGCGTTTTCTCCTATTCTCACCTGTGACTGGATCCATGATGAGGATATTTTGGCAACAGGATTTTGGAAATACTCACCTTCTGGTGTTTACTGTGTTCCACTCTGAAGGCCATTGAAGAAAGTTTACCTAAAGAATGATGGGAATCAGTGTTTTGGTTGGTAAATGTTTCCAAACTCTGGGTATTCTAATTAAGGACACATAATTCTAATCCAGAGAATGACAAAGACAATGATTCCCAAAGGAGGAATGGAAGATGATATCTGTATCTTCAACTCCCATGGTTCCACTGGAGCATTACATAATTTTCTTAAAATTAAAAAATATATATGAAACTTCATCTGTGCCTCATCTGATGTTCATAAAGTATCTAATAAATTTACTAGTCTTTCATGACAATAGTACTAAACAATGTAGAAATAGGAGGAAGTGACTGCAATATAATAAATGTCACATATTGAAAGTCTACCTCTAACATCATAGTCATCAGTGAAAAAGATCAAGGAAAAAAGGCAAGGATGCCCGTTATCAACATTTCTGTTCACCATATTGTTAGAATTCCTAGGCCAGGGCTTTAAGTTAGAAATGGAAACAAAAGGCTTCCATTTGGAAAGAAAGAAGTAAAATTATGTTTGTTCACAAGGGCATGTTTTTATGTGCAGAAAAATCTTTAAATCCACACACACAAAAATCCTGCACAGAAAGTTGCAGGGTACAAAATCAACATTCAAATACTTTCCCATGCATGAAGAATGATCATTCCACAAAGGAAAATAAGAAAACAATCCTATTTATTTTTCATTTTTTTAAATCTACAGTCAAGAGCTAAATTAAAAAAAAAAAAAATTTTATATATTTGTTTGTGCCAGGTCTTTGTTATGGCATGTGGGATCTAGTTCCCTGACTAGGGACTGAACCCAAGTTTTCTGCATTGGGAGTGTGGAGTCTTAGCCACTGGACAAATAATCTTATTTGTAATAGCACTGAAAAGAATGAAGTAATTAGGAATAAACTTAAGTAGATGAGAGACTTATATGTTGAAAACCACAAAATATTGCTGAAAGAAATCTGTAATAAATAAATAGATAGGTGCCTCATGTTTATGGATTTGGAGGTTTAATATTATTAAGCTGTTCTTACCACCCAAAGCAATTTAAAGATTCAATGGAATTCCTGTTAAAATCCCAATGGAAGTTTTTTCAGATATAGAAAGTCCATCCAACAGTTAACACGGAATCTCAGAGTACCCCAAATAGGCAAAGCAATCTTAGAAAGAACAGCAAAGCTGGAGGCCTCTGATTTCAGAACATACTGCAAAGGTACAGGAACCAGAAGAGGGTAGATTTGACAAAACATGTGTGCTTAGTCGCTCAGTCTTCTTGACTTTTTGTGACCTTTTGGACTGTAGCCCACCAGCCTCCTCTGTCCAGGGGATTTCTCAGGCAAGAATACTGGACAGGGTTCCCACTTCCTTCTCCAGGGGATCTTCTTAACTCATGGATTGAACCCGCATCTCCTGTGTCTCCTGCACTGAAGGCAGATTCTTCACCTGCTGAGCCACTGAGGAAGCTGGCTGGCAGAAAGACAGATATGTCAATCAATGGAACAGAATAGACAGCCAGAAATCAGCTCTTGGACACATGGTCTAATGATCTTCATCTAGGGTGTCAAGATAATGGGGAAAGCTTAATCCCTGTAATGAATGGTGCCTGGGAAATAAAATAACCATATGCAAAATAATGAGCATCTTACACCTTGAATAAAAATCAACTCAGAATGGATTAAAGACATTTATGCAAGACTTGATAAGACTCTTAGAAGAAAACAAGGGTGAAGCCTCATGACATTGAATCAGCAATGATTTCTTAGATATGGTACCAAGGGCACAAGTATTAGTAACAAAGTACAAATAGACAAATGACATTAATCTTAAAACCTCTGTGCAGCAAAGCACACAGTGAACAGAGTTGAAAAGGCCACCTATCGGATGGTAGAAAATATTTGTAAAATATGCATCTGATAAGGGGTTACTAAGCATACACCATTATGAAGGCTACCTATAAGCCAGGAAGAGAACCTGATTGACTATGATGGCACCTTGATATCAAATTTCCATGCTCCAGCATTGTAGGAAAACAAATTTCTGTGGTTTAAGGAATGCAGTCTGTTTTGTTATGGCAGTCTGAGCTGACTAACCATGAGAGAAGGAATTGAATAAACATTTCTCCAGAGAAAATACACAAATGGCCAACAAACATATGAAAAGATGCTCAATATTACTAATCAATAGAGAAATACAATTTGAGACCTTCTGTGATGGGCAATATGTATAAGAAGACAATAGCAAGTTTGGTGAGGTTATGGAGAAATTGGAACACTTATACACTATTGTTGGCAGTGTAAAATGTTGCAAGCTTTATAGCAAACAGTATGGAGTTTCCACAGAAAATTAGAACTGCTCTATAATCTAGCAATCCCACTCAAGAGTGTGTTTCCATAAAAAGTTGAAGGCAAGATATTGACTAAATAGTGGGCACATGTATGGTAATTGCCACATCATTCCCAATGGGCGAGATGTGTAAGCAACCTAAATGTTCATTGGGGGATAAAAGATAAAGATTATATATAAGATATATGTTATAGCTCTTATATCCACATGCACACAACGGGATGATTTGAAGCCTTAAAAAAGTGTTCTGTCATATGCTACATCATGGATGGGCCTTGATGATATTATACTAAGTGAAATGAACCAATCAAAAAAGACAAATATGGCCTGATTCCACTTCTATGAGGTATGTAAATTAATCAAATCCATGGAAACAGAAAATATAATCGTGGTTGCCAAGGGCTATGAGGAGGAAGGATTGGAGAATTGTTCCTATGTGGGTTAGGGCTTCAGTCACGCAATTTATAACATTTCTACAGATTTGTTGTACAGCAATGTTTATATATATTCCCGGTGGTTCATTGGTGGAAAAATCCACCTGCAATGCAGGAGATGCAACAGATGCAGGCCCAATCCCTGGGTTGGGAAGATCACCTGGAATAGGAAATGGCAACCCACTCCAGGATTCTTGCCTAGAGAATCCCATGGACAGAGGAGCCTGGTGGGCTCCAGTCTCTGGGTACGCAGAGTCAGACATGACTGAGCGATTAGCACTGTGGCCACTAACACTGACGTGTACATAGTTAACAATGGTGTGCCGTACACTCAGAAACTGTTAAAAAGGTAAATAAAGACGAGCAGGCGTATGTGAACCGAGGCGTATGTATTCCCTATGAAAAGTCTCTCCTTATGTCAAAACCTTTGCAGACAACCAAATGTATGGTTTTCATATCCCTTTCACTAGTTTTTATAGCCTCAGGGAACAGAGGGAATTCCCTGGTGCACAGTGGATGAGAATCTGCCTGCCAATGCAGAGGACACAGGTTCGATGGCTGGTCCAGGAAGATTTCACTTTCTGCGGGGCAGCTAAGCCTGTGTGTCAGAAACTACAGAGCCTGCACGTGCTCTGCAATGAGAAGACACTCACCACAACCAGAGAAAGCCTGGGCACAGCAACAAAGACCCAGTGCAGCCAAAACTAAATAAATAAGGTTTAAAAATCTGGGAGAACAGAAATCCATAGATGGAGAATCATAGAACTATCTAAATTGTTTTCTCCCGTCTAGGCAGATTAACTCTTCTAAACTGTTTGAGCAGCAGAAGAGGAAGTGAGCTGCTCACTTTTATTTTATAATAAGTGTACTTCATTTTATTTACCTGATGCTATCTCTGGTCAGAGAAATGTGGGAAAGATCATGGAGAATAAATAGTTCTCTCCAATCCTTTCCCAGAATCAAAATAAAGAATTAGTTTCACCTTCGGGTAAGAAGGTCATGGGTTTTGTTTTATATACATACATAAATAATGTATCTTGATATAATATGTTAATCATTTCCTCTTCAAAGAGATTTAATCCAAATACCAGTGAGATTAGTATTAAATATATTTGGTGAATTTATTTCTAAGGTTTCTTTAACTGTCTTTCACTAAGAATGTTTAGCAAAAATAATTCATTTTAAAAAGAATGATAAATTTTAACCATAAAACTTTTGAGAATTACACTGGAAAACCTATACATTCATCTTCATTCAGACTTATGTAAATATTTGGCCAGAACCACTTCTCAATGCTGAAAATTATGTTTTCCTTATTAATGGCTGAGATGTAGTTGAGACCTAAGCCTAGGCTGGTTTCAGGAAGACACCTCCAAATCCTTCTGGCCTCTCACCTTGCTGCCTTGGTGTCCATTCTTCATCAGAATCCTCACTGTCATCTACCTGGGGCTTGATGACCTGCCTGCGGGGATGCATGAAAGTTGGTCGAGTGGCTCTGAAACCTGGAAAGAAGCAAACATTTGTTCTAAGAAGGAGGAACAACGCATAGAAGCAATGGGAAGTGTCACAAAGTCAAAGAAATCTGTAGGATGTGCTGGGGGAATCTAGAACAAGGCAAGAGGTAAGCTCTGCACTGCAGGGTCAACCTCCCTCTGGTACAAAACTCTAAACATTTCCTCCAGTTTAGTCTCCACACAAAAGGGAACTGTGAGCAGATGAAGCCACCTAAGAGCGGGCCAAGTAAACACTGAGGGTGAAGACCTGTTTCATGTTTCCCAGGCTCACAGGCACCCAGCACTTCCTGTTACCTATAGCAATCAGCGCTTCGTAGTTTCTTTTCATATTCCTATATCGGATTTTTTCCCATGCTCCCATCTCTTCCCATTCTTCCTTGGAGAAGTATACGGAGATGTCTTCGAAAGCATCTTTGGCCTAAGGAAAATAAAAGATTTCATCAGTGATTTACTAATCTAAGTCAGACCTTAGAACTGAGCCTTCTCCTCCACCTTTTGTGCAGGGAGTAGCCTGAAGCTCCTGGATGGTCTGTGTGAGACAGGGATGAAGACTTTCCTTCCCGACTGTGTCCTGCTTAACTGAACAAACACTGAGCATTTTCCTAACTCTCCCTGGACACAGAGCAGTTGACGAAGCTAGTGTCCTGTTTTGTTCCACTCCACCCCACCATCTCAGACAGGACCAGGCGTTCCCATCCTGTTATGGTCACAGGGAAGTTCACTCAGCTGCCCAGGCAAGCAGTCTCTGGTGCTTCAGGGACCAGCGCCATGTCCTTCCTATAGAGCTGGCTTAGAGCCCAGCTTTGCCACCTCCACCTCTCACCGTGGGCTTCCACTCTCTTCTCCCAGCATCTCCCTCAGTGCTCTCCTCTGGAGACCTGTTCAGCCTCATGGCCATTGAAGTGCTCAAGGCCAAGGTGCCTGTGGAAGAAGAAGGTGCTGAGATAGCCCAGACCAGTGTCCAGAGCCTGGTCTGTCTTCCTTGCGTGGAGTGTCCAGGGCACGAAGGTGAGGGGAAAGTCAGGGTGAGGGTATTGGTGGGACGGACAGATCCTGACTAGATATGACAGATCAGCCTAATGTGAATTAGATTTGGTTTCTTTGTTCCCCTACAATTCAGCCCCTCTGAGGGAAGTCACTGGGAGGGATGTGTCTGTGGGTGATGCAGGGATTCTCGAGGATACCCGCAAACCCCTAACTGGTGGAATGGCGTCGGGCTGAAATCATGGCTCTGTTCCAGTGCAGCAGAGGGAATGTTTCTCCAAGAAGGGTTTTGAGGATCTCCTCCTGGGATTCAGAAAAATCTGGGCATAACGTAGGTTCTACGTCTAAGGGAGAATTCACTCGGCTTGAGGAGATCTGGGTCCCACAGGGTGAAGTAACTAGGGTCCTCAGACAGAGGGAACTTGGGATCTTTTGTTTGATGTAGAATGCGCAGGGTCAGAAAACTTGGGATCTGTGAGGCTGAGGAAATCGGGGGTTTCTTATTAAGGGACTTTAGGTCTCTGATAGGCAGGATAGTTAGGGTCTTGAGGAGGAAGAGTTTTAAGAGCTCCCAGGCTGAGGTATTCAGAGTCTCCGAGGTTGAGGAAATTTGGTGTCTCTGCGGATGCTGTTTTTAGGGTGCCTCAGGCTAAGGGGAACTGAGGTTAATCTAGGTATTTGAGGGTCGGAACACTAGCGGATTCGATGTTTCTGTGGGTGAAGGGACTTGTAATCCCTGAAGCTGACGAGACGCAAGGCCCCTTCAGATTAAGACTCAGGTTACTGAAAATTGACAGGATTTCGGGCCTCCCATCCCGGAATTTGAAGCCATCAGGTTAAGGGTTTAGGAGGAATGCCCAGGGTGCGTTCCCGTCTGTCTCCCTGCTGTCCTGCTGCGCTGCCCACCCTGTCCCCTGGAGCGCTAGAGGTTCAGCGAAGTCCAGTCCTTCGGCGCTGAGGTGAAGTGAAGGGCCAGCCGCCTGCCTGTACCCTGTCAGGCACAAGCGACCAATCGGAGTTGTGACTGAGGCAGTCTGGCCAATAGGCGCCCGGAGGGTGTGGAGCGTGATGGAGGCCCCGCCCCACTGCTCGGGGATTGGCTGCTCTGTGGGCGTGTCTGTCACGCCTCCAGTGCGCAGGCGCATCTTGGCTGGTTTCTTTCTTTACAGGCATTGCCTCTGAGGCCTGGATCCTCAAGCGGGCGGGTTGTCCTCAGGCTGAATGTTTCTTTCCAGTGCCCTCAACTGGTATATCGGCTCCTGCAGACTGTAAACGTGCTCCCGGAGTTTATCCTAGGCCCACCTGTGCCCTGCCTTATCAAATTCAGTTTTGGCGAGAACTCTTTATGTGGTGAGTACTGCATTATTCAAGGGAAAACGGTGTAATTAACTACATTCTGATGAGACACAAGATAAACACCGTATGGTCAAAGATTTAAACACAACGCATGGAATATATATGTTAGAAAAAACTTGGAGGATTTTTAACCTGAAAGTAGAAGTGGCACTGATGAACCATCTGTTTAGTTAATGTAGGTATGAAAAGCCTTCAGAAATGAGGTATAAGTAAAACCTCAAAGCCTTGCAAGTGTTTTCTGTAAGCCAAGGCATCCATCTGGAGGACTGTGGATCCATAGAGCTGAGTTTGCCTGACACCTTCTGGCTTCACAAGATAAAATAGGGACACTCGTTCTGGCCCTTAGGTAGCTTTGCTCACAGAAAAATAATGTGATTTCCATGTATTGGAGGCAAAGGGACTGATAGTAGAATTAGCATCAAGTGGTGGTTGGGAGTCTGGATGGAGAAATGTTACCAGAAAAGTGAGTTTACCTCTTGGTGGGTGTAGAGCCAGAAGGTACATCGCAGCCAAAGCTCATGGGAAGGAAAACTGTATTACTTGCAGAACTATTGAGAACACCATGGAGCTTTCCAGAGCAGTGTCTCTGTAAACCACAAGGTTTGGTAAACTTTAATGTATGAGTGCAGGCATGTTCTGGCTTCTGTGGTGACTCCGATGGTAAACAATCTCTGCATAGCAAAAGACGAGGGTTCAACCCCTAACTGAGGAAGATCCCAAGAGGAGGGCGGGGCAGTCCACTCCAGTATTCCTGCCTGGAGAATCCCATGGACAGAGGAGGCTGGTGGTCCATGGGGTTACAAAGAGTCAGACATGAGTGAGTGACTAACACTTTATCATTACAGGCATGTTCATTAAGGGTCTTGGGCTGTGGGAGACTCCAAGCTTCAGTTGATTGAAGTCTTGAGAGTCAGAACCAGTCACCATCAGCATCCCTTACATTCCAGGTGGTCTGGTATACATATAGCTATGTATTCCTGATATAGATATAGATACCTATTCTTCTTCATATTCTTTCCCCTTATCAGTTCAACTCAGTCACTCAGTCCTGTCTGACTGTGCAGCCCTATGGACTGTAGCATGCCAGGCCTCCCTGTCTATCAGTAACTCCCGGAGTTTACCAAAACTCGTATCCATTGAGTCAGCGATGCCATCCAACCATCTCATCCTCTGTCGTCCCCATCTCCTCTTGCCCTCAATCCTTCTCAGCATCAGGGTCCTCTGAAATGAGTCAGGTTTTCACATCAGATGGCCAAAGCATTGGAGTTTCAGCTTCAACATCAGTGTTTGCAATGAACTCTCAGGTCTGATCTCTTTTAGAATGGACTGTTGGATCCCCTTGCAGTCCAGGGGACTCTCAAGAGTCTTCTCCAACACCACAGTTCAAAAGTATCCATTATTCAGCAGTCAGCTTTCTTCATAATCTAACTCTCCCATCCATACATGACCACTGGAAAAACTGTAGCCTTGACTAGACAGAGCTTTGTTAGCAAAGTAACATCTCTGCTCTTTAATATACTGTCTAGATTGGTAATAACTTTTCTGCCAAGGAGTAAGTGTCTTTTAATTTCATGGCTACAGTCACCATCTGCAGTGATTTTGGAGCCCCCCAAAATAAAGTCAGCCACTGTTTCCCCATCTATTTGCCATGAAGTGATGGGACCAGATGCCATGATCTTAGTTTTCTGAATGTTGCACTTTAAGTCAACATTTTCACTCTCCTCTTTCACTTTCATCAGGAGGCTCGTTAGTTCTTCTTCACTTTCTGATAAGTGTTGTGCCATCTGCATTGCTGATATTTCTCCCGGCAATCTTGAATCTAGTTTGTGCTTCATCCAGCCCGGTATTTCTCATGATGTACTCTGCATAGAAGTTAAATAAGCAGGGTGACAATATATAGCCTTGATATGCTCCTTTCCTGGTTTGGAACCAGTCTGTTGTTCCATGTCTGGTTCTGACTGTTGCTTCTTGACCTGTGTACAGATTCCTCAAGAGGCAGGTCAGGTGGTCTGGTAGTCCCATCGTTTGGGAATTTCCCACAGTTTATTGTGACCCACACAGTCAAAAGCTTTGGCATAGTCAATAAAGCAGAAATAGATATATGTTCTGGAACTCTCTTGCTTTTTCGATGATTCAGTGGGTGTTAGCAATTTGATCTCTGGTTTCTCTGCCTTTTCTAAAACCAGCTTGAAGATCTGGAAGTTCACAGTTCACGTCCTGCTCAAGCCTGGCTTGGAGAATTTTGAACATTATTTTGCTAGTGTATGAGATGAGTGCAATTGTGGGGTAGTTTGAAACATTCTTTGGCATTGCCTTTCTTTGGGATTGGAATGAAGACTGTCCTTTTCCAGTTCTGTGGCCACTGCTGAGTTTTCCAAATTTGTTGGCATATTGAGTGCAGCACTTTCACAGCATCATCTTTTAGGATCTGAAATAGCTCAACTGGAATTCCATCACATCTACTAGCTTTGTTTGTAGTGATGTCTCCTAAGGCCCACTTGACTTCACATTCCAGGATGTCTGGCTCTAGATGAGTGATCAGCCATCATGACTGTCTGGTTCATGAAGATCTTTTTTGAACAGTTCTTCTGTGTTTTCTTGCCACCCCTTATTATATCTTCTGCTTCTGTTAGGTCCATACCATTGATGTCCTTTACTAAGCCCATTTTTGCATGAAATGTTCTCATAAGCATAGCTTTAAGGTTGCTATTGCAGGGAATGGCCACAAGGCGTCAAAACTTTTTCATGCCCAGTTGTGATTACCTTGAGTGAAAACTTTCAAGTTTTAACACAAGACTCTAATTCAATATGGAATGTAGCTGAAGAAACACCCAAAAGCTTGTGTGTTCTTTCTGAACATTCTTTTTTATTTATTTTAATAATTTTAAAAATTTACTGGCAGGTCCATGTGGCCTGCGGGATTTTTAGTTCTCCGACCAAGTGTCGAACCCTCACCCCCTGCATTTGAAGCACAGAATCTTCACCACTGGACTGCAGGGAAGTCCCCCTAAGCATTATTTTTTTAAAGTAACCTTTATTTCATATTGTAGTAACATTGATATACCATGTGTTGTTGGTGGCAGGTGAACCGAGTGTATTTTCTATTTTGTTGTTGTTCAGTTTCAGAGTCAGGTCTTTTTGTAGGAGCGTTCCCTTTGCTACAGGCCCTGTAATACTGGTAAGACATCTATTTGTATATACATAAGTGTACATAAATGTAAATATCTAGGTACATAGATATGTAAATGTCCAGAGAGCGATAGAAATGTCTAGGTACATAGATATACAATTGTCTATAGGCATAGAAATATACATTCTAGGTATATAGATGTACTAATACCTAGGTTCATAGAGACATAAATATCTATATACATAGACATATAAATATATTTGCACATATAACTATGTATATACAGATATAAATATCTATTATAGATACATATAGGCATAGATATCTGTATACATAGACATGTAAATATCTGTATATACAGAGGATGGTTACATAGTGGACAATGAAGGAGACCACCTTATAGACAAAATAAGTGATACAGATAGTGGCATTTATAAGAGCATACTAGGAGAGAGAAACATAAACAATTTCAAACAAAGAGAACACAGCTAAGCAAAATGCACGTGACTAGTTTTAATCTGATGTCACTAAACCAGCAAGTCCACAGGGGGTCAGTAGATGATGGTAAAGTCTGAAGGGTGAGATAGTGAAAACAAGTTAAATGTTTCACCTTTGCTTACAAAGTATACCTTATAAATGTTTGGATTCATACTTGTTACATCCTTAATTATGTATCATCCTATATATCCTCCAAACTGTTTCAACTCAAATCAAGCACAACTCCAACTTATTGCAACTCAAGTTAGTCAACTGTTGCAATTTCATGAAAAAGACACATTGTGATTCTTTTGTATAGACCAGTAATGGTTAGGATTTCTAATTTTCTTTTTTTTTTTAGGGTCCTTAGAGATCATTTAAAATTTCAACACTTCTCCCTGCTTCACCTTGTTCTGATTCAATTGACATTGGAACAGTTATGGAAAGAGTGTTTAATATAATCTGAACTCACCAGGTATCTGTTATTTGGTGTACATAAAGATCTGAGAAGTAGACTTTGGTGGATGTCAAAATAAATATTGTGGATATAGAACATAATTAGAAATTGCAAGAGTCATTTGACCAGAGAGCAATCATAATGGATCCACTTCATCTCCCACACCCATGAGGACAAGTTCATCTTGGTAATAATATCAGCAACTGAAGAGTTAAAGTGTTATCCCTGTGAAAATGATTATGAAAAGAAATCTATGGAATGTTTTCATAGATAGGATGCAACTTACCAAGAGGCTTTAAATTTCAGGAGAATGTTTTATTATTTGAAACTTGAGTGGATTACAGACTCTGTAAGTTTTACAGACTGTTCAAAGTTACATTCTGTTCCATCCCAGAATCAATCCATTACCTTTTGGTTCTTGCACTTGTTACATACTTAATCAGCTCAGAGACAATCTGTGTTGGAGAGTGTTCTAAACCAATGTGTGTGTACCAGCTGCAGGTCTGACAAGAAACATTCACTCTAATGTTGTTGTAGTTGCTGTTCAGTTGCTAAGTTGCATCTGACTCTTTGTGACCCCATGGACTGCAGCATCCCAGGAATCCCTGCTCATCACCAACTCCTGAAGCTTGCTCAAATTCATGACAGTTGAGTCAGTGATGCCATCCAACCATCTCTTCCTCAGCCATCCCCTTCTCCATTTGCCTTCAGTCTTTCCCAGCATCAGGGTGTTTTCTGGTGGGTTGGCTCTTCACATCAGGCGGCCAAAGGATTGGAGCTTTGGTTTCAGCGTCAGTCCTTCCTATGAATGTTCAGGACTGATTTCCTTTAGGATTGACTGGTTTCATTTCCTCGAAGACCCAGGGACTCTCAAGAGTCTTCTCTAGCACCACAGTTCAAAAGCATTAGTTCTTCAGTGCTCTGACTTCTTTGTGGTCCTACTCTCATGTCCATACATGACTACTGCAGAAACCAGTAGCTTTTACTCTCACATATGGGATATCAGCTTTGTTTTTTACATATTGCCTGCTATATTTAGGCTCTTGGTTCGTACTTCATGTACCCATGTAGTGTTGTATTTAAATCCAGTTTGAAACAGAGCTTTGTTTGAAGAACGCTTTGCCCACCAGCAGCGTTCTATTCTCACCAGCACCTCTTACCTTGGTGTGACATCTCAAAACTCAGAGACACTCTTACGTGTGATATGAATATCAATTTCATTTTAGCAGAGTTTAAACAGAGAATTGACAAAATCAGGGTGCCTATTTTATCAGGTTTCATCAGGCAGAAAATTGAAGCTTGATGTGGTTCAGTTGCTCAGTCATGTCCAACTCTTTGCCACCCCATAGATTGCAGCATGCTGGGCTTCCCTGTCCTTCACCATCTACCAGAGTTTGCTCAAACTTTTGGTGATGCTATCCAAACATCTTGTCCTCTGTCATCCCCTTCTCCTCCTGCCCTCAGTCTTTGAAAATGAAACTGTTAGAAGGCAGAGTTCATACAGCTTATGGGCTCCTTGACTCAATTTTTTTTTGCAAGAATTTTCTTATGTATTTTTTCAAGTGTGACCTTTCATTCATATAATAGCAAATAACAGAATTAGAAGAAACCAATCTGAAACAATGGATTGTTTCTACCCTGACAATCTGAACACAAAGGAACCATAATGAACATTTTGACTTTTCCATCCTGGCTGAACTGATTATGTTTAGACAAGACTGCTTGCTTTCTGTATGAGAATACTGACACCTGACCATGTTCTGTGTGCACTAGGACGTGGAGATCTGGGTGCGGACTGGGCCTGGCCTCCGTCCTGGGACACTCCGTGCCTGTGTCTGAACGTCTGTGCTCAGAGGTCTGGGGTCTGGAGCTGAGGTGGGCTTCTCTGGGTAATGTGCCCTCCTCTGAGAGGGGTTCCATGACCCTCCCAGGGGTCAGTGCTGCAGTAGGGCTCTTAGTCTTTCCTCCTGCCAGGCTCACCTGCCCAGAGGCTCATGGAGACTCCTCAGGTGGGCTACTTGGTAATTATCCCAGTTTTTCAGCACATTCAGTTTGAGTTGGGAGGCAGATTCACCTAGTTCATTGATTCCAGGGTACAAGGATCAGGCAAAAATCCAACGGGCAGCAGGTTAGGTTGCTATGATTGCCTTCCCGTCGGCCGTCCCTGCTCAGCAGACACCAGACCTGCCCCTCATCTTCTAGCCCCTCGCCTGTTGTGTTTTCACAACACTTCAGTGGGAAAACAAAGAACGGAGCCTGCTGGAACCAAGGCAGTGTGTTCAACATTATCGTGACAACTGTCAAAACAGTTAGTATCAGACAGAACCAAAGGGCAGGAGAGGAGGACTTCTCTGGGACAAGAGAGGGTTCCAGGAACCCACTCATTTCTGCCTTTGGGGCCCAGCCATCAGGGACCTCGTATCCTAACCAAGAGTCATGCAACCCCAGATGCAGGGTTTGGGGACCGTGTGGGTCTCACCCCATCCACATGGGTCCGGATTCTGTGCCCAGAGACCTCGGGTCTGTTCTTCACCTCTGTGTGTCTTGCCCCTTGGAGATTCCCAACATCTGAATGGAGGGCGTTGCCCTGATTCACCTGTGGTCTTTTTTCTCTTCATCTTGGGACATTCACATGTGGTCAGGCACCTTTGAATGGGTTGCTGCCCTGTGTTCTGCGGGGTCAAAACCTTTGGCGGTGTCATATTAATATCACAGCGTATCACAGACCTAATCTGTAGGGTTGCCACTGTCTGGGGTCCCCTGGATGAATTTTCTGTCATTTAATTTTTATTTTCTACTGGAGTCAGGTTTATTTCCATTGTTTTATTAGTTTTAGCTGTACAGGAACTTAATTTCATTTTACATAGAAGTGAATCTATTCTTTTTCCATTTTTTTTCCTCATATAGATTATTGCAGTCTCTTTAGTAGAGTTCCCTGTTCTTTTCACTAGGTCCTATTTGCTTATCAATTTGTTAGATCTTAGTGTGTATATAAATCCTAAACTCTTTATCCCTTCTTTCTTTCTTTTGATAATCATAATTTGATTTTTGCAGGCTGTGAAGTCCGTTTTGTACATTAGTCATTGGTATGAATTTATAGACTAACCCTGTAATTGATTTCTCATGATATTTGTCTTTCTGTCTCTCAGTTCCCTGACCTGGTGTGACGATTTCTTAGTACACCATGCTGCTGACAGCATCCTTGTTTCACTCTGTTTTACGGTTGAGTGGTGTTCCAGTTATAGATGTACCACTTTGTCCTCACTTTTCTTCCACTGGACTTTTTGGTGGGTTCCATATCTTGCCTATTGAAGGAGTGCTGCCCTGAAAATCAAGGTGCATGTGTCATTTTGAATGGTGATTTTCTGTGGACCTGTGCTTCCCTTTATAGCTCAGTTGGTAAAGAATCCACCTGCAATGCAGGAGACCCCAGTTCGATTCCTGGGACAGGAAGATCCGCTGGAGAAGGGATGGTCTACCCACTCCAGTAATCTTGGGCTTCCTTTGTGGCTCAGCTGGTAAAGAATCTGCCTGCAATGCGGGAGACCTGGGCTTGATTCCTGGGTTGGGAAGATCCCTTGGAGAAAGGAAAGACTACCCACTCCAGTGTTCTGGCCTAGAGAATTCCATGGACTGTATAGTCCATAGTGTTGCAAAGTGTTGAACACAACTGAGTGACTTTCACTTCACATTCTCCGGACCTAGGCCCATGAGTGGGAGTGCAGGGTCATATGATACCTCTATGTCTTGTATTTCTTGGAAGCTCCATGCTGTTTTCCATAGTGACTTCACCATTTACATTCCCAAAAAGATTTTAGGAGGATTTCATTTTCCATTTATTCTTTGCAGGTGTTTTATTTTATTGATTTATTTATTCTTTATTCTTTGTACATCATTTTGATGATGGCCACCGTGACCAGCGTGAGGTGATACCTTATTGTAATTTTGATTGGCATAGATTTAATAATTATTGGTGTGGACTATCTATCCATGTGTTTTTATTATTTTATACTTTATGAGTACGATTTATCTCTTGAAACTGGCCTCTTGAAACTTGGCCCTGTTTGGAAATCTTTTCTGATGAAACACCCCAGGACATTTCGTGAGGGCAGATGTAATTTAAAGCCCTGTCAAGCTTGTGACTATTTAGAGCCCTTCAGCACCTGCTTTATGGCTTCCCTGCTCACCTGGTGGTAAAAGAATCCACCTGCAATGCAGGAGACTTTCAGGAGACCTGGGCTCAATCGCTGGGTTGGGAAGATTCCTTGAAGAAGGAAATGGCAAACCACTCCAGTATTCTTGCCTGGAGAATCCCATGGGCATCCTTTGTCCTGGCAGGCTACAGTCCGTGGGGTTGCAAAGAGTCGGACATGACTGAGCAACTAAAAAAGAAAAACCGCACCAGTTTTGACATGTAAATATTGATCTGTATCAGCTAATTACTCCCCCACCCCCTGCCACCTTTCCATTTTGGTAAGCGTAAGTTTCTGAGTCTGTGAATCTGTTTGCATTTTGTAATGACGCTCATTTGTATCCATTTTTAGATTCCACAGAAGTGATGCTCTCTATTATCTTTCCCTTTCTCAGTTATTTCACTTAGTTTGATCACCCCTAGTTTCTTCCCTGTAAGTGGAAACGGATTTATTTCATCCTTCTTTATGTCTGAGCCATATTGCATTGTGTATATGTACCTCATTTTCTTTATCCATTCGTCTGTCCTTGTGCACTTGAGTTGCTCCCCCGTCTTTGCTATTGTACCTAGTGCTGCCATGATCTTTGGAGTGCAGGTGTCTTTTAAAATTTTGCTTTTTTTCTGGATCTACTTCTAGATATTGGATTTCTGGGTCACTGGGTACCTCTATGCTTAGTTTTTAAAAGAACCTCTATAATGTTCTACCTAATGGGTGTACCAATTTACATTCCCACCAACAGTGTAGGAGGGTTTCTTTCTTTCCACAACCGCTGCAGAATTTATTGTTGTAGGTTTTTGATGTGGCCATTCTGACCAATGTGACGTGATACCTCATGGTACACTTGATTTGCCTTTCTCAAAGAGCTAGTGATGCTGAACATCTTTTCATGTGCTTTATGACCGTCTGTATGACCTCTTTAGAGAAACATGCATTTAGACCTTTGGCTGATTTGTTGTTGCTGTTGTTGACGTTTTATTTTATTTTATTTTTAATTGAGCTGTACTAATAATTTGTATGTGTTGGAGAGAAAGTTCTTGTGGAATCAACCCTGAATATTCTTTGGAAGGACTGAAGCTTAAGCTCTAATCTTTTGGCCACGTGATGCAAAGTATTGACTCATTGGAAAAGACCCTGATGCTGGGAAAGACTGAGGACAGGAGGAGAAGCAGTCAGCAGAGGATGAGATGTTTGGATGGCTTTACCCACTCAACAGACATGAGTTTGAGCAAACTCCCAGAGATATTCAGGGACAGGGAGGCCTGGTGTGCTGCAGTCCATGGGGTCACAAAGAGTCAGACAAGACTTAGCAACTGAACTACTACAAAAACCTGAATCCTCCTGAATGTTAACTGCCTAGCAATTCAGCTGGCATTTAATATTCAGTTGTCCAGTATGAAAAGACAAAAAGATATGACACTGAAAGATGAATTCCCCTGGTTGTTAGGTGCCCAATATACTACCAGAGAAGAGGGAAGAAATAAATCCAGAAGGAATGAAAAGGCTAAGTCAAAACGGAAACAGTTGTGGGTGTGTATGGTGGTATAAGTAAAGTCTGATGCTGTAAAAAGCAATATTGCATAGGAACGTGGAATGTTAGGTCTATGAATCAAGGTAAATTAGAAGTGGTCAAGAAGAAGATATCAAGAGTGAACATTGACATTTGAGGAATAAGTGAACTAAGATGTGTGGGTTAGGGTTAAGGTTAGAATGTGGTCCACTGGAGAAGGGAATGGCAAACCACTTCAGTATTCTTGCCTTGAGAACCCCATAAACAGTGTGAAAAGGCAAAAAGATAAGACACTGAAAGATGAACTCCCCAGGTGGGTAGGTACCCAATATGCTACTGGAGATCAGTGGAGAAAAAACTCCAGAAAAAGTGAAAGGATGGAGCCAAAGCAAAAACAACACCCAGTTGTGGATGGGACTTGTGATAAGAAGCGAGGTTTGGTGCTGTAAGAGCAATATTGCATAGGAACCTGAAATGTTAGGCCCATGAATCAAGGCAAATTGGAAGTGGTCAAAGAGGAGATGACAAGAGTGAACATTGACATTCTAGGAATCAGCAAACTAAGGTGAACTGGAATGAGTGAATTTAACTCAGATGATCATTATATCTACTACTGTGGGCAGGAATCCCTTAGCAGAAGTGGAGTAGCCATTATAGTCAACAAAGGAATGTGAGATATAGTAATTGGATGCACTCTCAGAAATGACAGAATGATCCCTGTTCGTTTCCAAGGCAAACCATTCAGTATCATGGTAATCCAAGTCTATGCCCCAGTCAGTAACAATGAAGAAGCTGAAGTTGAACAGTTCTATGAAGACCTACAAGACCCTCTAGAACTAACACCCAAAAAAGATGCCCTTTTCATTATAGGAGACTGGGATGCAAAAGTAGGAAGTCAAGAAATACCTGGAGGAACAGGCAAATTTGGCCTGGGAGTACAGAAAGAAGCACAGCAAAGGCTAATAGAGTTCTTCCAAGAGAATGCACTGGTCATAGCAAACACTGTCTTCCAACAACACAAGAGAAGACTCTACACAAGGACATCAACAGATGAATGACACTGAAATTAGATTGATTATATTCTTTGCAGCCAAAGATGGAGAAGCTCTATACAGTCAGCAAAAACATGACCAGGAGCCGACTGTGACTCAGATCACGAACTCCTTATTGCTGAAATCAGAGTGAATATGAAGAAAGTGGAGAAAACCACTAGACCATTCAGGTATGACCTAAATAAAATCCCTTATGACTATACAGTAGAAGAGAGAAATAGATTTAAGGGACTAGATCTGATAGACAGAGTGCCTGATGAACTATGGATGGAGGTTCATGGCATTGTAGAGGAGAAAGAAATCAAGATCATCCCCAAAATACAGAAAAGAAAAAGAAATACAAAAAAGTGAAATGGCTGTCTGAGGAAGCCTTACAAATAGCTGTGAAAGAGGGACGTGAAAAGCAAAGGAGAAAAGGAAAGATATATGCATTTGATGCAGAGTTACAAAGGATAGCAAGAATAGATAAGAAAGCCTTCAGCAATCAGTGCAAAGAAGTAGAGGAAAACAATAGAATGGGAGAGACTAGAGATCTCTTCAAGAAAATTAGAGATACCAAGGGAACATTTTATGCAAAGATGAGTTCAATAAAAGACAGAAATGGTAGGGACCTAACAGAAGCAGATGTTAAGAAGAGGTGGTAAGAATACACAGAACTGTACAAAAAAGATCTTCATGACTCAGATAATCATGATGATGTGATCACTCACCTAGAGCCAGACATCCTGGAATGTGAAGGGTCTTAGGAAGCAACACTACGAACAAAGCTAATGAAGGTGATGAAATTCCACTTGAGCTATTTCAAATCCTGAAAGATGATGCTGTGAAAGTGCTGCACTCAATATGCCAGCAAATTTGAAAAACTCAGCAGTGGCCACAGGAATGGAAAAGGTCAGTTTTCATTCCAATCCCAAAGAATGGCAATGCTAAAGACTGCACAAACTAACCCACAACTGCACTCATCTTATGTGCTTGCAAAGTAATGCCTAAAAATCTCCAAGCCAAGCTTCAGCAATACGTGAACCGTGAACTTCCAAATGTTAAAGCTGGTTTTAGAAAAGGCAGAGGAACTAGAGATCACATTGCCAACATCTGCTGGGTCATGAAAAAAGTAAGAGAGTTCCAGAAAAACATCTATTTCTGCTTATTGACTATGCCAAAGCCTTTGACTATGTGGGTCACAATAAACTGTGGAAAATTCTGAAAGAGATGGGAATACCAGACCACTGACCTGCCTCATGAGAAACCTGTATGCAGGTCAGGAAGCAACAGTTAGAACTGGACATAGAACAACAAACTGGTTCCAAATAGGCAAAGTAGTATGTCAGGGCTGTATATTGTAACCCTGCTTATTTAACTTATATGTAGAGCACATCATGAGAAATGCTGGGCTGGAGGAAGCCCAAGCTAGAATCAAGATTGCCAGGAGAAATATCAATAGCCTCAGATATGCAGATGACATCACCCTTATGGTACAAAGAGAAGAACTGAAGAGCCTCTTGATGAAAGTGAAAGAGGAGAGTGAAAAAGTTGGTTTAAAGCTCAACATTCAGAAATCTAAGATCATGGCATCCGGTCCCATTACTTCATGGCAAATAGATGGGGAAACAGTGGAAACAGTAGCTGACTTTATTTTGGGGGGCTCCAAAGTCACTGCAGATGGTGATTGCAGCCATGAAATTAAAAGACGCTTACTACTTGGAAGAAAAGTTATGAGCATCCAAGACAGCATATACAAAGCAGACATATTACTTTGCCAACAAAGTTCCATCTAGTCAAGGCTATGGTTTTTCCAGTGGTCATGTATGAATGTGAGTATTGGACTATAAAGAAAGCTGAGTACAGAATAATTGGTGCTTTTGTTTTTATTTATTTATTTATTTATTAGTTGGAGGCTAATTACTTCACAATATTTCAGTGGGTTTTGTCATACATTGATATGAATCAGCCATAGAGTTACACGTATTCCCCATCCCGATCCTCCCTCCCACGTCCCTCTCCACCCGATTCCTCTGGGTCTTCCCAGTGCACCAGGCCTGAGCGCTTGTCTCATGCATCCCACCTGGGCTAGTGATCTGTTTCACCATAGATAATTGGTGGTTTTGAACTGTGGTGTTGGAGAAGACTCTTGAGAGTCCCTTGGACTGCAAGGAGATCCAACCAGTCCATCCTAAAGGAGATCAGTCCTGGGTGTTCATTGGATGGACTGATGTTGAAGCTGAAACTTCAATACTTTGGCCACCTGATGTGAAGTGCTGATTCATTTGAAAAGACCCTGATGCTGGGAAAGATTGAGGGCAGGAGGAGAAGGGGACTACAGAGGATGAGATGGTTGGATGGTATCACTGACTCAATGGGCATGGTTTTGGGTGGACTCCGGGAGTTGGTGATGGACAGGGAGGCCTGGCATGCTGTAGTTCATGGGGTTGCAAAGAGTCAGACATGACTGAGTGACTGAACTGAACTGAACTAGGGTTAGAAAAATTGTTTGATATAGGTGCCCTGGTATCACATCTGATTTTAGTCCTAGAGAAGGCACAGCTTCTGAGTGTAGCGCATCTTCTGTGGAAATTAACATTTGGTTAACTGTCGCGATAGGTATAACAACCCAATTATCTACTTCCAAATCCCCTGGCTTTAACTCTCATGTTGGAATTATATAGGAGTCAAAATTCAAGTCTTCATAATCTGTATATTCATAGCTTCAGTATCTTTGGTGACTGATAGCTTATACCGTAAGGCATGGAGTGTTAATTTTGCCTATTTTTTTAAATTTTGCCAATTATGTATCAAATTTATAGGGATAGAATGGCAATTGAGATGAAAATAATAGCTGGTAAGATTTTTCAGATAGTCTCTACTTCTTGTGTGTCTATAGTGCTAGTTTGTGTGAGTTTTGTTGTCAGAATAAGTGAGATAATATAAACTACTAGTGAGCTGATTAAGAATACAATTATTAATGTGTTATCATGAAGTGTAAGAATTCTTCTATGATGGCTGGTGTTGCATCATGAAAGTCTAGTTGTAGAGGATAAGCCATTGATATATACAGATTTTCCACCTATAACTTAATTTCAACAAAGTGATATAATATTTTACTAATATCTCATAAATAGAGAAAGACATCATGGTTATGATGTTGGCTTGAAATCAGTATTTAGGGGTTCGATTCCTTCCTTATTTTTTTTAAACTGATGTGCATAGGTTCTTTGAATGTGTGATACTGTTGGTCTACTGTTAAGACCTCGTCTTGATGCAAATGCTTCTCAGGTAATAAGAATTATTGGTATTACTGCAGTTAAAGAAATGAATGGGCCTATAGATGAAATAGTATTTCATACTGTGTATGCATCTGGGTAGTCAGAATATTGTTGTGGAATTCCAAATAGGCCTAGAAAGAGTTTTTGAAAAAGGTTATGCTAACATCTACAAATACATTTGTAAAGTGAATTTTTGCTCATATAAAGTTGAGTATAGACTGAGAATAATGAGATTCAGTTCAGAAAGCCCCCTATAATAGCAAATCTCCCACTGAAAGTACATAATGCAAATATGTAACTACATAGTATATATCATGAAGAAAATATTTGAAGATGAATTAGCAACGATAATTCCTGTTATCTCTCTGACTGTGAAAATAAATATAAAACCTAGGACTCACATTATAGCTGGGAATCATTTAATGTTACTGTCATGAGGCATTGCTAATCAGCTGAACATTTTTACTCTTGTTGGCCTGGTAAAAATTATAGTGGCTGATGTGAAATAGGCTTGTGTGTCAACATACATCCCTACTGTGAATATATGATGTTCTCATACAATAAATCCTAAGAATCCAGTTGACACTATAGCTCAGACCATTCCCATGCACCTGAAAGTTTCTTTTCCCCTAAAGAATAGGTTCCAATATGTGAAAATCATCCTAAATCCTGGCAAAATCAAAAGATATACTTCAGAGTGTCGGAAAAATCAGATCAATGTTGATACAGTATTGGGTCCTCTCCTCCTTCAGGATCATAGAAAGCTGTATTTAGATTTCGGTCTGTTAATAGCATAGTAAAAATACCAGCTGCCAATACAGTTAGTCATAATAATATGGCTGTGATTAGGACTGATCATATGAATAACAGTGTTTGATATTGGGAAATGGCAGGGGTTTATATTAATAGTTGTAGTAATAAAATTGATAGCACCTAAGATAAAAGAAACACCTGTGAGATGTAGAGAAATAATAGCAAAGTCTACCGAAGCTCCAGCATGAGCTAGATTTCTGGCTAAAGGTGTAGACAGCTCAGCCTGTGCCAGTGCCTGCTTCAACTATTGGTGATGCAAGCAGTAAGAGGAAAGAGGGAGGGAGAAGTCAGAAGCTTATTTATTCAGGGAAAACTATGTCATTAGCTCCAGCTATTAGGGAAACTAATCAGTTACCAAAGCCTCCAATCGTAATAGGAAGTACTATAATGAAAATGATTACAAATGCATGAGCTGTTACAATTACAGTATAAATTTGGTCATCTCCAAGTCGAGTTCCAGGTTGGCCCAACCCAGCACAGATTAACAACCTTGGGGCTGTGCCTACTGTTGCCAGCCAAAATCTTGACCTTTTTGCCCACTGACGCTGAACGAAAAATATGGAGACCGGGCTTGGAGGAAATAGAAAGGTGGCTTTTATTCTTAACTGGCAGAGAGGAGAAACGCAGAAGGCTTATGCCTCAAGAGCGGTGCCCTGCCCCCTGAGATGAATCTAGGAGTTTATTGAAGGCAAGAGCTCACAGTCAGGAATCAGTGATGAGGAGCAAAGGGAATAAGATCTTGATTTCTTCCTTTTGCATTGTTTCAAAGACAGTAGGAGACTGACATCAACAACCCAGTAACTGAGTCTGGCATTCGGTGACCCTGTGGCCTTCTTTCTGATATGTAACTACAAGGGGGAGAGTGTTCTGAGGCTAAACAGCAGATGGGGATATATTTAGCTCAGAGTCAAAGGAAAAAAGGTGCCAAGTGTAGCTTCTGCAGAGTTTAGGAACAGAAAAGCAAACTTAGACAACAGACATTCAGCGTGAGGAACAGTTACAGGAAAAAGAAATGTTAGGAATGTCCAGGCCTGCTCACTCTTGTCTTTATCTTCTTTGTTATCAGAAAAGAAAGGAGAAAAACTCATTCCTCCTTTTTCCCTTTCACTGCTACACTGCCTTCCTGGCTGAAGCACCAAATAGAAAGTATATAGTACCGATATATTTACGGTTAGTTGAAAATAATAGGCAGTTAGTGAACATAGGCAGAATGGATGAGCAAGCTTTAGACTATAAATCTAAAGACAGGGGTTTAATCCACTTTTTCTTTTTACTATGTCCTGTGATGTATATTTCACGTTGAATTGCAAATTCAAAGAAACCGGTTCAATTTGCTGAGACTTATATCGCTTTTTTTTTTTTTCTTTTTTCCTTTTGCAAAAGAAGTAGTTTGAAGTCAGTTGACCAGGGTATTTAGCTGTTAACTAAAAGTTCATGAGGTTATAGCGCACCAATCTAGAGAGGGTTTAGTTGAAATGGCTGGGTTGCATTCAATTGTTGTAAGATATATTGTTGCAAATTTTATGAATCGGAACTAAGTAAACTATACTTGCTTAGGGCTTTGAAGTATAAGGAACATCCCTGTAGTAGAGGAATTATCCTGTAGTTCATACAATAGAGAATCTGCTTGCAATGCAGGAGACCTGGGATAAGGGTAGGGTTAGGGCTTAGGGCTTAGGGTGGTGGTTAGGGCTAGGGCTAGGGCTAGGGCTAGGGGTTAGGGTTAGGGTTAGGGTTAGGGTTAGGGTTAGGGTTAGGGTTAGGGTTAGGGTTAGGGTTTAGGGGTTAGGGTTAGGGTTAGGGTTAGGGTTAGGGTTAGGGTTAGGGTTAGGGTTAGGGGTTAGGGTTAGGGTTAGGGTTAGGGTTAGGGTTAGGGTTAGGGTTAGGGTTAGGGTTTAGGGTTAGGGTTTAGGGTTAGGGTTAGGGTTAGGGTTAGGGTTAGGGTTAGGGTTAGGGTTAGGGTTAGGGTTTAGGGTTAGGGTTTAGGGTTAGGGTTAGGGTTAGGGTTAGGGTTAGGGTTAGGGTTAGGGTTAGGGTTAGGGTTAGGGGTTAGGGTTAGGGTTAGGGTTAGGGTTAGGGTTAGGGTTAGGGTTAGGGTTAGGGTTAGGGTTAGGGTTAGGGTTAGGGTTAGGGTTAGGGTTAGGGTTAGGGTTAGGGTTAGGGTTAGGGTTAGGGTTAGGGTTAGGGTTAGGGTTAGGGTTAGGGTTAGGGTTAGGGTTAGGGTTAGGGTTAGGGTTAGGGTTAGGGTTAGGGTTAGGGTTAGGGTTAGGGTTAGGGTTAGGGTTAGGGTTAGGGTTAGGGTTAGGGTTAGGGTTAGGGTTAGGGTTAGGGTTAGGGTTAGGGTTAGGGTTAGGGTTAGGGTTAGGGTTAGGGTTAGGGTTAGGGTTAGGGTTAGGGTTAGGGTTAGGGTTAGGGTTAGGGTTAGGGTTAGGGTTAGGGTTAGGGTTAGGGTTAGGGTTAGGGTTAGGGTTAGGGTTAGGGTTAGGGTTAGGGTTAGGGTTAGGGTTAGGGTTAGGGTTAGGGTTAGGGTTAGGGTTAGGGTTAGGGTTAGGGTTAGGGTTAGGGTTAGGGTTAGGGTTAGGGTTAGGGTTAGGGTTAGGGTTAGGGTTAGGGTTAGGGTTAGGGTTAGGGTTAGGGTTAGGGTTAGGGTTAGGGTTAGGGTTAGGGTTAGGGTTAGGGTTAGGGTTAGGGTTAGGGTTAGGGTTAGGGTTAGGGTTAGGGTTAGGGTTAGGGTTAGGGTTAGGGTTAGGGTTAGGGTTAGGGTTAGGGTTAGGGTTAGGGTTAGGGTTAGGGTTAGGGTTAGGGTTAGGGTTAGGGTTAGGGTTAGGGTTAGGGTTAGGGTTAGGGTTAGGGTTAGGGTTAGGGTTAGGGTTAGGGTTAGGGTTAGGGTTAGGGTTAGGGTTAGGGTTAGGGTTAGGGTTAGGGTTAGGGTTAGGGTTAGGGTTAGGGTTAGGGTTAGGGTTAGGGTTAGGGTTAGGGTTAGGGTTAGGGTTAGGGTTAGGGTTAGGGTTAGGGTTAGGGTTAGGGTTAGGGTTAGGGTTAGGGTTAGGGTTAGGGTTAGGGTTAGGGTTAGGGTTAGGGTTAGGGTTAGGGTTAGGGTTAGGGTTAGGGTTAGGGTTAGGGTTAGGTTAGGGTTAGGGTTAGGGTTAGGGTTAGGGTTAGGGTTAGGGTTAGGGTTAGGGTTAGGTTAGGGTTAGGGTTAGGGTTAGGGTTAGGGTTAGGGTTAGGGTTAGGGTTAGGGTTAGGGTTAGGGTTAGGGTTAGGGTTAGGGTTAGGGTTAGGGTTAGGGTTAGGGTTAGGGTTAGGGTTAGGGTTAGGGTTAGGGTTAGGGTTAGGGTTAGGGTTAGGGTTAGGGTTAGGGTTAGGGTTAGGGTTAGGGTTAGGGTTAGGGTTAGGGTTAGGGTTAGGGTTAGGGTTAGGTTAGGGTTAGGGTTAGGTTAGGGTTAGGGTTAGGGTTAGGGTTAGGGGTTAGGGTTAGGGTTAGGGTTAGGGTTAGGGTTAGGGTTAGGGTTAGGGTTAGGGTTAGGGTTAGGGTTAGGGTTAGGGTTAGGGTTAGGGTTAGGGTTAGGGTTAGGGTTAGGGTTAGGGTTAGGGTTAGGGTTAGGGTTAGGGTTAGGGTTAGGGTTAGGGTTAGGGTTAGGGTTAGGGTTAGGGTTAGGGTTAGGGTTAGGGTTAGGGTTAGGGTTAGGGTTAGGGTTAGGGTTAGGGTTAGGGTTAGGGTTAGGGTTAGGGTTAGGGTTAGGGTTAGGGTTAGGGTTAGGGTTAGGGTTAGGGTTAGGGTTAGGGTTAGGGTTAGGGTTAGGGTTAGGGTTAGGGTTAGGGTTAGGGTTAGGGTTAGGGTTAGGGTTAGGGTTAGGGTTAGGGTTAGGGTTAGGGTTAGGGTTAGGGTTAGGGTTAGGGTTAGGGTTAGGGTTAGGGTTAGGGTTAGGGTTAGGGTTAGGGTTAGGGTTAGGGTTAGGGTTAGGGTTAGGGTTAGGGTTAGGGTTAGGGTTAGGGTTAGGGTTAGGGTTAGGGTTAGGGTTAGGGTTAGGGTTAGGGTTAGGGTTAGGGTTAGGGTTAGGGTTAGGGTTAGGGTTAGGGTTAGGGTTAGGGTTAGGGTTAGGGTTAGGGTTAGGGTTAGGGTTAGGGTTAGGGTTAGGGTTAGGGTTAGGGTTAGGGTTAGGGTTAGGGTTAGGGTTAGGGTTAGGGTTAGGGTTAGGGTTAGGGTTAGGGTTAGGGTTAGGGTTAGGGTTAGGGTTAGGGTTAGGGTTAGGGTTAGGGTTAGGGTTAGGGTTAGGGTTAGGGTTAGGGTTAGGGTTAGGGTTAGGGTTAGGGTTAGGGTTAGGGTTAGGGTTAGGGTTAGGGTTAGGGTTAGGGTTAGGGTTAGGGTTAGGGTTAGGGTTAGGGTTAGGGTTAGGGTTAGGGTTAGGGTTAGGGTTAGGGTTAGGGTTAGGGTTAGGGTTAGGGTTAGGGTTAGGGTTAGGGTTAGGGTTAGGGTTAGGGTTAGGGTTAGGGTTAGGGTTAGGGTTAGGGTTAGGGTTAGGGTTAGGGTTAGGGTTAGGGTTAGGGTTAGGGTTAGGGTTAGGGTTAGGGTTAGGGTTAGGGTTAGGGTTAGGGTTAGGGTTAGGGTTAGGGTTAGGGTTAGGGTTAGGGTTAGGGTTAGGGTTAGGGTTAGGGTTAGGGTTAGGGTTAGGGTTAGGGTTAGGGTTAGGGTTAGGGTTAGGGTTAGGGTTAGGGTTAGGGTTAGGGTTAGGGTTAGGGTTAGGGTTAGGGTTAGGGTTAGGGTTAGGGTTAGGGTTAGGGTTAGGGTTAGGGTTAGGGTTAGGGTTAGGGTTAGGGTTAGGGTTAGGGTTAGGGTTAGGGTTAGGGTTAGGGTTAGGGTTAGGGTTAGGGTTAGGGTTAGGGTTAGGGTTAGGGTTAGGGTTAGGGTTAGGGTTAGGGTTAGGGTTAGGGTTAGGGTTAGGGTTAGGGTTAGGGTTAGGGTTAGGGTTAGGGTTAGGGTTAGGGTTAGGGTTAGGGTTAGGGTTAGGGTTAGGGTTAGGGTTAGGGTTAGGGTTAGGGTTAGGGTTAGGGTTAGGGTTAGGGTTAGGGTTAGGGTTAGGGTTAGGGTTAGGGTTAGGGTTAGGGTTAGGGTTAGGGTTAGGGTTAGGGTTAGGGTTAGGGTTAGGGTTAGGGTTAGGGTTAGGGTTAGGGTTAGGGTTAGGGTTAGGGTTAGGGTTAGGGTTAGGGTTAGGGTTAGGGTTAGGGTTAGGGTTAGGGTTAGGGTTAGGGTTAGGGTTAGGGTTAGGGTTAGGGTTAGGGTTAGGGTTAGGGTTAGGGTTAGGGTTAGGGTTAGGGTTAGGGTTAGGGTTAGGGTTAGGGTTAGGGTTAGGGTTAGGGTTAGGGTTAGGGTTAGGGTTAGGGTTAGGGTTAGGGTTAGGGTTAGGGTTAGGGTTAGGGTTAGGGTTAGGGTTAGGGTTAGGGTTAGGGTTAGGGTTAGGGTTAGGGTTAGGGTTAGGGTTAGGGTTAGGGTTAGGGTTAGGGTTAGGGTTAGGGTTAGGGTTAGGGTTAGGGTTAGGGTTAGGGTTAGGGTTAGGGTTAGGGTTAGGGTTAGGGTTAGGGTTAGGGTTAGGGTTAGGGTTAGGGTTAGGGTTAGGGTTAGGGTTAGGGTTAGGGTTAGGGTTAGGGTTAGGGTTAGGGTTAGGGTTAGGGTTAGGGTTAGGGTTAGGGTTAGGGTTAGGGTTAGGGTTAGGGTTAGGGTTAGGGTTAGGGTTAGGGTTAGGGTTAGGGTTAGGGTTAGGGTTAGGGTTAGGGTTAGGGTTAGGGTTAGGGTTAGGGTTAGGGTTAGGGTTAGGGTTAGGGTTAGGGTTAGGGTTAGGGTTAGGGTTAGGGTTAGGGTTAGGGTTAGGGTTAGGGTTAGGGTTAGGGTTAGGGTTAGGGTTAGGGTTAGGGTTAGGGTTAGGGTTAGGGTTAGGGTTAGGGTTAGGGTTAGGGTTAGGGTTAGGGTTAGGGTTAGGGTTAGGGTTAGGGTTAGGGTTAGGGTTAGGGTTAGGGTTAGGGTTAGGGTTAGGGTTAGGGTTAGGGTTAGGGTTAGGGTTAGGGTTAGGGTTAGGGTTAGGGTTAGGGTTAGGGTTAGGGTTAGGGTTAGGGTTAGGGTTAGGGTTAGGGTTAGGGTTAGGGTTAGGGTTAGGGTTAGGGTTAGGGTTAGGGTTAGGGTTAGGGTTAGGGTTAGGGTTAGGGTTAGGGTTAGGGTTAGGGTTGAGGGTTAGGGTTAGGGTTAGGGTTAGGGTTAGGGTTAGGGTTAGGGTTAGGGTTAGGGTTAGGGTTAGGGTTAGGGTTAGGGTTAGGGTTAGGGTTAGGGTTAGGGTTAGGGTTAGGGTTAGGGTTAGGGTTAGGGTTAGGGTTAGGGTTAGGGTTAGGGTTAGGGTTAGGGTTAGGGTTAGGGTTAGGGTTAGGGTTAGGGTTAGGGTTAGGGTTAGGGTTAGGGTTAGGGTTAGGGTTAGGGTTAGGGTTAGGGTTAGGGTTAGGGTTAGGGTTAGGGTTAGGGTTAGGGTTAGGGTTAGGGTTAGGGTTAGGGTTAGGGTTAGGGTTAGGGTTAGGGTTAGGGTTAGGGTTAGGGTTAGGGTTAGGGTTAGGGTTAGGGTTAGGGTTAGGGTTAGGGTTAGGGTTAGGGTTAGGGTTAGGGTTAGGGTTAGGGTTAGGGTTAGGGTTAGGGTTAGGGTTAGGGTTAGGGTTAGGGTTAGGGTTAGGGTTAGGGTTAGGGTTAGGGTTAGGGTTAGGGTTAGGGTTAGGGTTAGGGTTAGGGTTAGGGTTAGGGTTAGGGTTAGGGTTAGGGTTAGGGTTAGGGTTAGGGTTAGGGTTAGGGTTAGGGTTAGGGTTAGGGTTAGGGTTAGGGTTAGGGTTAGGGTTAGGGTTAGGGTTAGGGTTAGGGTTAGGGTTAGGGTTAGGGTTAGGGTTAGGGTTAGGGTTAGGGTTAGGGTTAGGGTTAGGGTTAGGGTTAGGGTTAGGGTTAGGGTTAGGGTTAGGGTTAGGGTTAGGGTTAGGGTTAGGGTTAGGGTTAGGGTTAGGGTTAGGGTTAGGGTTAGGGTTAGGGTTAGGGTTAGGGTTAGGGTTAGGGTTAGGGTTAGGGTTAGGGTTAGGGTTAGGGTTAGGGTTAGGGTTAGGGTTAGGGTTAGGGTTAGGGTTAGGGTTAGGGTTAGGGTTAGGGTTAGGGTTAGGGTTAGGGTTAGGGTTAGGGTTAGGGTTAGGGTTAGGGTTAGGGTTAGGGTTAGGGTTAGGGTTAGGGTTAGGGTTAGGGTTAGGGTTAGGGTTAGGGTTAGGGTTAGGGTTAGGGTTAGGGTTAGGGTTAGGGTTAGGGTTAGGGTTAGGGTTAGGGTTAGGGTTAGGGTTAGGGTTAGGGTTAGGGTTAGGGTTAGGGTTAGGGTTAGGGTTAGGGTTAGGGTTAGGGTTAGGGTTAGGGTTAGGGTTAGGGTTAGGGTTAGGGTTAGGGTTAGGGTTAGGGTTAGGGTTAGGGTTAGGGTTAGGGTTAGGGTTAGGGTTAGGGTTAGGGTTAGGGTTAGGGTTAGGGTTAGGGTTAGGGTTAGGGTTAGGGTTAGGGTTAGGGTTAGGGTTAGGGTTAGGGTTAGGGTTAGGGTTAGGGTTAGGGTTAGGGTTAGGGTTAGGGTTAGGGTTAGGGTTAGGGTTAGGGTTAGGGTTAGGGTTAGGGTTAGGGTTAGGGTTAGGGTTAGGGTTAGGGTTAGGGTTAGGGTTAGGGTTAGGGTTAGGGTTAGGGTTAGGGTTAGGGTTAGGGTTAGGGTTAGGGTTAGGGTTAGGGTTAGGGTTAGGGTTAGGGTTAGGGTTAGGGTTAGGGTTAGGGTTAGGGTTAGGGTTAGGGTTAGGGTTAGGGTTAGGGTTAGGGTTAGGGTTAGGGTTAGGGTTAGGGTTAGGGTTAGGGTTAGGGTTAGGGTTAGGGTTAGGGTTAGGGTTAGGGTTAGGGTTAGGGTTAGGGTTAGGGTTAGGGTTAGGGTTAGGGTTAGGGTTAGGGTTAGGGTTAGGGTTAGGGTTAGGGTTAGGGTTAGGGTTAGGGTTAGGGTTAGGGTTAGGGTTAGGGTTAGGGTTAGGGTTAGGGTTAGGGTTAGGGTTAGGGTTAGGGTTAGGGTTAGGGTTAGGGTTAGGGTTAGGGTTAGGGTTAGGGTTAGGGTTAGGGTTAGGGTTAGGGTTAGGGTTAGGGTTAGGGTTAGGGTTAGGGTTAGGGTTAGGGTTAGGGTTAGGGTTAGGGTTAGGGTTAGGGTTAGGGTTAGGGTTAGGGTTAGGGTTAGGGTTAGGGTTAGGGTTAGGGTTAGGGTTAGGGTTAGGGTTAGGGTTAGGGTTAGGGTTAGGGTTAGGGTTAGGGTTAGGGTTAGGGTTAGGGTTAGGGTTAGGGTTAGGGTTAGGGTTAGGGTTAGGGTTAGGGTTAGGGTTAGGGTTAGGGTTAGGGTTAGGGTTAGGGTTAGGGTTAGGGTTAGGGTTAGGGTTAGGGTTAGGGTTAGGGTTAGGGTTAGGGTTAGGGTTAGGGTTAGGGTTAGGGTTAGGGTTAGGGTTAGGGTTAGGGTTAGGGTTAGGGTTAGGGTTAGGGTTAGGGTTAGGGTTAGGGTTAGGGTTAGGGTTAGGGTTAGGGTTAGGGTTAGGGTTAGGGTTAGGGTTAGGGTTAGGGTTAGGGTTAGGGTTAGGGTTAGGGTTAGGGTTAGGGTTAGGGTTAGGGTTAGGGTTAGGGTTAGGGTTAGGGTTAGGGTTAGGGTTAGGGTTAGGGTTAGGGTTAGGGTTAGGGTTAGGGTTAGGGTTAGGGTTAGGGTTAGGGTTAGGGTTAGGGTTAGGGTTAGGGTTAGGGTTAGGGTTAGGGTTAGGGTTAGGGTTAGGGTTAGGGTTAGGGTTAGGGTTAGGGTTAGGGTTAGGGTTAGGGTTAGGGTTAGGGTTAGGGTTAGGGTTAGGGTTAGGGTTAGGGTTAGGGTTAGGGTTAGGGTTAGGGTTAGGGTTAGGGTTAGGGTTAGGGTTAGGGTTAGGGTTAGGGTTAGGGTTAGGGTTAGGGTTAGGGTTAGGGTTAGGGTTAGGGTTAGGGTTAGGGTTAGGGTTAGGGTTAGGGTTAGGGTTAGGGTTAGGGTTAGGGTTAGGGTTAGGGTTAGGGTTAGGGTTAGGGTTAGGGTTAGGGTTAGGGTTAGGGTTAGGGTTAGGGTTAGGGTTAGGGTTAGGGTTAGGGTTAGGGTTAGGGTTAGGGTTAGGGTTAGGGTTAGGGTTAGGGTTAGGGTTAGGGTTAGGGTTAGGGTTAGGGTTAGGGTTAGGGTTAGGGTTAGGGTTAGGGTTAGGGTTAGGGTTAGGGTTAGGGTTAGGGTTAGGGTTAGGGTTAGGGTTAGGGTTAGGGTTAGGGTTAGGGTTAGGGTTAGGGTTAGGGTTAGGGTTAGGGTTAGGGTTAGGGTTAGGGTTAGGGTTAGGGTTAGGGTTAGGGTTAGGGTTAGGGTTAGGGTTAGGGTTAGGGTTAGGGTTAGGGTTAGGGTTAGGGTTAGGGTTAGGGTTAGGGTTAGGGTTAGGGTTAGGGTTAGGGTTAGGGTTAGGGTTAGGGTTAGGGTTAGGGTTAGGGTTAGGGTTAGGGTTAGGGTTAGGGTTAGGGTTAGGGTTAGGGTTAGGGTTAGGGTTAGGGTTAGGGTTAGGGTTAGGGTTAGGGTTAGGGTTAGGGTTAGGGTTAGGGTTAGGGTTAGGGTTAGGGTTAGGGTTAGGGTTAGGGTTAGGGTTAGGGTTAGGGTTAGGGTTAGGGTTAGGGTTAGGGTTAGGGTTAGGGTTAGGGTTAGGGTTAGGGTTAGGGTTAGGGTTAGGGTTAGGGTTAGGGTTAGGGTTAGGGTTAGGGTTAGGGTTAGGGTTAGGGTTAGGGTTAGGGTTAGGGTTAGGGTTAGGGTTAGGGTTAGGGTTAGGGTTAGGGTTAGGGTTAGGGTTAGGGTTAGGGTTAGGGTTAGGGTTAGGGTTAGGGTTAGGGTTAGGGTTAGGGTTAGGGTTAGGGTTAGGGTTAGGGTTAGGGTTAGGGTTAGGGTTAGGGTTAGGGTTAGGGTTAGGGTTAGGGTTAGGGTTAGGGTTAGGGTTAGGGTTAGGGTTAGGGTTAGGGTTAGGGTTAGGGTTAGGGTTAGGGTTAGGGTTAGGGTTAGGGTTAGGGTTAGGGTTAGGGTTAGGGTTAGGGTTAGGGTTAGGGTTAGGGTTAGGGTTAGGGTTAGGGTTAGGGTTAGGGTTAGGGTTAGGGTTAGGGTTAGGGTTAGGGTTAGGGTTAGGGTTAGGGTTAGGGTTAGGGTTAGGGTTAGGGTTAGGGTTAGGGTTAGGGTTAGGGTTAGGGTTAGGGTTAGGGTTAGGGTTAGGGTTAGGGTTAGGGTTAGGGTTAGGGTTAGGGTTAGGGTTAGGGTTAGGGTTAGGGTTAGGGTTAGGGTTAGGGTTAGGGTTAGGGTTAGGGTTAGGGTTAGGGTTAGGGTTAGGGTTAGGGTTAGGGTTAGGGTTAGGGTTAGGGTTAGGGTTAGGGTTAGGGTTAGGGTTAGGGTTAGGGTTAGGGTTAGGGTTAGGGTTAGGGTTAGGGTTAGGGTTAGGGTTAGGGTTAGGGTTAGGGTTAGGGTTAGGGTTAGGGTTAGGGTTAGGGTTAGGGTTAGGGTTAGGGTTAGGGTTAGGGTTAGGGTTAGGGTTAGGGTTAGGGTTAGGGTTAGGGTTAGGGTTAGGGTTAGGGTTAGGGTTAGGGTTAGGGTTAGGGTTAGGGTTAGGGTTAGGGTTAGGGTTAGGGTTAGGGTTAGGGTTAGGGTTAGGGTTAGGGTTAGGGTTAGGGTTAGGGTTAGGGTTAGGGTTAGGGTTAGGGTTAGGGTTAGGGTTAGGGTTAGGGTTAGGGTTAGGGTTAGGGTTAGGGTTAGGGTTAGGGTTAGGGTTAGGGTTAGGGTTAGGGTTAGGGTTAGGGTTAGGGTTAGGGTTAGGGTTAGGGTTAGGGTTAGGGTTAG
>NC_089257.1:0-2500 GCF_963930625.1 Muntiacus reevesi
CCCTAACCCTAACCCTAACCCTAACCCTAACCCTAACCCTAACCCTAACCCTAACCCTAACCCTAACCCTAACCCTAACCCTAACCCTAACCCTAACCCTAACCCTAACCCTAACCCTAACCCTAACCCTAACCCTAACCCTAACCCTAACCCTAACCCTAACCCTAACCCTAACCCTAACCCTAACCCTAACCCTAACCCTAACCCTAACCCTAACCCTAACCCTAACCCTAACCCTAACCCTAACCCTAACCCTAACCCTAACCCTAACCCTAACCCTAACCCTAACCCTAACCCTAACCCTAACCCTAACCCTAACCCTAACCCTAACCCTAACCCTAACCCTAACCCTAACCCTAACCCTAACCCTAACCCTAACCCTAACCCTAACCCTAACCCTAACCCTAACCCTAACCCTAACCCTAACCCTAACCCTAACCCTAACCCTAACCCTAACCCTAACCCTAACCCTAACCCTAACCCTAACCCTAACCCTAACCCTAACCCTAACCCTAACCCTAACCCTAACCCTAACCCTAACCCTAACCCTAACCCTAACCCTAACCCTAACCCTAACCCTAACCCTAACCCTAACCCTAACCCTAACCCTAACCCTAACCCTAACCCTAACCCTAACCCTAACCCTAACCCTAACCCTAACCCTAACCCTAACCCTAACCCTAACCCTAACCCTAACCCTAACCCTAACCCTAACCCTAACCCTAACCCTAACCCTAACCCTAACCCTAACCCTAACCCTAACCCTAACCCTAACCCTAACCCTAACCCTAACCCTAACCCTAACCCTAACCCTAACCCTAACCCTAACCCTAACCCTAACCCTAACCCTAACCCTAACCCTAACCCTAACCCTAACCCTAACCCTAACCCTAACCCTAACCCTAACCCTAACCCTAACCCTAACCCTAACCCTAACCCTAACCCTAACCCTAACCCTAACCCTAACCCTAACCCTAACCCTAACCCTAACCCTAACCCTAACCCTAACCCTAACCCTAACCCTAACCCTAACCCTAACCCTAACCCTAACCCTAACCCTAACCCTAACCCTAACCCTAACCCTAACCCTAACCCTAACCCTAACCCTAACCCTAACCCTAACCCTAACCCTAACCCTAACCCTAACCCTAACCCTAACCCTAACCCTAACCCTAACCCTAACCCTAACCCTAACCCTAACCCTAACCCTAACCCTAACCCTAACCCTAACCCTAACCCTAACCCTAACCCTAACCCTAACCCTAACCCTAACCCTAACCCTAACCCTAACCCTAACCCTAACCCTAACCCTAACCCTAACCCTAACCCTAACCCTAACCCTAACCCTAACCCTAACCCTAACCCTAACCCTAACCCTAACCCTAACCCTAACCCTAACCCTAACCCTAACCCTAACCCTAACCCTAACCCTAACCCTAACCCTAACCCTAACCCTAACCCTAACCCTAACCCTAACCCTAACCCTAACCCTAACCCTAACCCTAACCCTAACCCTAACCCTAACCCTAACCCTAACCCTAACCCTAACCCTAACCCTAACCCTAACCCTAACCCTAACCCTAACCCTAACCCTAACCCTAACCCTAACCCTAACCCTAACCCTAACCCTAACCCTAACCCTAACCCTAACCCTAACCCTAACCCTAACCCTAACCCTAACCCTAACCCTAACCCTAACCCTAACCCTAACCCTAACCCTAACCCTAACCCTAACCCTAACCCTAACCCTAACCCTAACCCTAACCCTAACCCTAACCCTAACCCTAACCCTAACCCTAACCCTAACCCTAACCCTAACCCTAACCCTAACCCTAACCCTAACCCTAACCCTAACCCTAACCCTAACCCTAACCCTAACCCTAACCCTAACCCTAACCCTAACCCTAACCCTAACCCTAACCCTAACCCTAACCCTAACCCTAACCCTAACCCTAACCCTAACCCTAACCCTAACCCTAACCCTAACCCTAACCCTAACCCTAACCCTAACCCTAACCCTAACCCTAACCCTAACCCTAACCCTAACCCTAACCCTAACCCTAACCCTAACCCTAACCCTAACCCTAACCCTAACCCTAACCCTAACCCTAACCCTAACCCTAACCCTAACCCTAACCCTAACCCTAACCCTAACCCTAACCCTAACCCTAACCCTAACCCTAACCCTAACCCTAACCCTAACCCTAACCCTAACCCTAACCCTAACCCTAACCCTAACCCTAACCCTAACCCTAACCCTAACCCTAACCCTAACCCTAACCCTAACCCTAACCCTAACCCTAACCCTAACCCTAACCCTAACCCTAACCCTAACCCTAACCCTAACCCTAACCCTAACCCTAACCCTAACCCTAACCCTAACCCTAACCCTAACCCTAACCCTAACCCTAACCCTAACCCTAACCCTAACCCTAACCCTAACCCTAACCCTAACCCTAACCCTAACCCTAACCCTAACCCTAACCCTAACCCTAACCCT